>NW_007754639.1:7467-7893 GCF_000696425.1 Galeopterus variegatus | reverse complement strand
TCATATGGTAGTTCCATCTGTAGTTGTTTGAGGAAGCTCCACACTGTTTTCCATAATGTCTGCGCTAATTTACAGTTCCACCAACAGTGTAAAAGAGTTTCTGTTTCCTTGCATCCTCACCAGCATTTGTTTTTCTCATTTTTTAAATAATGGCCAGTCTAACTGAGGTATAATAATGTCTCAGTTTGGTTTTAATTTCCTTTTCTCTGATGACTAGTGATGCTGGGTATTTTTTCATTTACCCGATGGCCATTTGTATGTCTTCCTTTGAAAAATCTCTATTCATCTCCTTAGCCCATTTATTAATTGGATTATTTGGTTTTGTACTGCATAGTTGTTTGAGTTCTTTGTACATTCTGAATATTAATCCCTTGTCAGATGTATACTTTGCAAATATTTTCTCCCATTCCATCAGATGTCCTTCCA
>NW_007754639.1:4331-6016 GCF_000696425.1 Galeopterus variegatus | reverse complement strand
TTTTTTTTTTTTATGCTAGTTCATTCCTGGACTATAAAAACACTACTGATATTTGGGTGTTGATTTTGTATCCTGCAGCATTACTGAAATTGTTAATCAGCTCTAAGAGTTTTTGGTAGAGACTATAGGTTTTTCTATATATAAAATAATGTCATCTGCAAACAAGGACAGTTTGACTTTGTCCTTTCCATTCTGAATGCTCTTTACTTTTGTCTCTTGCTTAATACTTCGCTAGTACTTCCAATACTATGTTAAATATGAGTGGTGAGAGTGGGCATACGTGTCTTGTTCCTATTTGTAAGGAAATAGCTTTCAGTTTTTCCCCATTCAGGATGATATTGGCGATTGGTTCATCAAAAATGGCTTTTATTGTGTTGAGATAATTTCCCCCTGTTCCTAATTTGCTGAAAGTCTTTATCATGAAAGGATGTGGAATTTTGTTGAATGCTTTGTCTGCATCTATTGAGATACTCCTATGGGCTTTGTCTTCGGTTTTGTTGATGTAGTATATCATATTTATTGACTTGTATATGTTGAACCAACCTTGCATCTCTGGGATGAATCCCATTTTATCATGATGTATAATTATTTTCATGTTTTCCTGTATTCTGTTTGCTAATATTTTGTTGAGGATTTTTGCATCTATGTTAATCAAAGATATTAGCCTGTAATTTTATTTCTTTGTTGTATCTTTATCCAGTTTTTGCATCAGAGTGATGCTGGCCTCATAGAATGGTTTCTGGGAGAATGGTTTATGTTTCAAATTTGAAAAAGTTTGAAGAGAAGTGGTATTAATTCTTCTTTAAAGGTTTGATAGACTTCAGCTGTGAAGCCGTCTTGTCCTGGGCTTTTCTTTGTTGGAAGACTGCAGATTACTGCTTCAATCTAATTGCTTGTTATTGATCTTTCGGGTTCTCTATTTCTTCTTGGTTCAGTCTTCATAGATTGTATGTGTCCTGAAATTTATCCATTTCCTCCAGGTTTTCATATTTGTTTGTGTAAAGCTGTTCATAATAATTTCTAATAATTCTATTTCTGTGGCATCGATTGTCATGTCTTGCTTTTCATTTCTGATTTTTGTTATTTGAGTCTTCTTTTTGCTGTTAACCTAGCTAATGATTTGTCTGTTTTATTTATCTTCTCAGAAAAACCAACTTTTTGCTTCATTGATCTTTTGTATCATTTCGGGGGTCTCTCATTTAGCTCTGTCCCCATCTCAATTCTTTCTATCTACTACTTTTAGGACTTGGATTGCTGTTGTTTTTCTATTTCTCTGGGGGGGTCATTTATTTAAAGTCTTTCCATTCTTTTGATGTAAGCATTCATTGCAATAAATATCCCTCTTAGTGCTGCTTTTGCAGTATCCCACAAGTTTTGGTATGATGTATCTATAATTTTGTTAGTTTCAAAACATTTTTGATTCACTATTTAATTTCTTCTTGGGCCCACAGGTAATTCAAGAGTCTGTTGTTTAGCTTCCATGCACTTGAGTAGTTTCCAGAATTTTGCTTGTTATTGATTTCCAGTTTTAGTCCATTGTGGTCTGAAAAGATAGTTGGAATGATTTCAATTTTTTAAAATTTGCTGAGACTTGATTTGTGACCTAATATGTGGTGCATCCTGGAGAATGTTCCATGTGCTAATGAGAAGAATGGGTATTCTCTAGTTGTTGGATGAAATGTTCT
>NW_007754639.1:2306-4213 GCF_000696425.1 Galeopterus variegatus | reverse complement strand
TTGTGTAAAGCTGTTCATAATAATTTCTAATAATTCTATTTCTGTGGCATCGATTGTCATGTCTTGCTTTTCATTTCTGATTTTTGTTATTTGAGTCTTCTTTTTGCTGTTAACCTAGCTAATGATTTGTCTGTTTTATTTATCTTCTCAGAAAAACCAACTTTTTGCTTCATTGATCTTTTGTATCATTTCGGGGGTCTCTCATTTAGCTCTGTCCCCATCTCAATTCTTTCTATCTACTACTTTTAGGACTTGGATTGCTGTTGTTTTTCTATTTCTCTGGGGGGGTCATTTATTTAAAGTCTTTCCATTCTTTTGATGTAAGCATTCATTGCAATAAATTGGAATCCTTCAGCTTTTTTGATGTAAACACTTATTGCAATAATCATCCCTCTTAGTGCTGCTTTTGCAGTATCCCACAAGTTTTGGTATGATGTATCTATAATTTTGTTAGTTTCAAAACATTTTTGATTCACTATTTAATTTCTTCTTGGGCCCACAGGTAATTCAAGAGTCTGTTGTTTAGCTTCCATGCACTTGAGTAGTTTCCAGAATTTTGCTTGTTATTGATTTCCAGTTTTAATCCATTGTGGTCTGAAAAGATAGTTGGAATGATTTCAATTTTTTAAAATTTGCTGAGACTTGATTTGTGACCTAATATGTGGTGCATCCTGGAGAATGTTCCATGTGCTAATGAGAAGAATGGGTATTCTCTAGTTGTTGGATGAAATGTTCTGTAGATGTCTGCCAGGTCCAATCGGTCTAAGGTGCAGTTCAAATCCTGTGATTCTTTGTTGATGTTTTGCCTGGAAGATCTCTCCAATGCTGGGAGAGGGCTGGTCAGGTCACGTGCTATTTCATATTAAGGTCTATCTCTTTTTTCAGGTCTAAGAGTGTGTGCTTTATATGTCTGAGTGCTCCACTGTTGGGCAAATATATTTTTATGATTTTTATATCTTCCAACTGGATAGATCCCTTTATCATTATATAATGGCCTTCTTTGTACCTTTTAATGGTTTTTGTCTATTTTATCTGATATAAGAATAGCTATTCCTTCTCGGTTTTGGTTTCCATTTGCATGTTATATCTTTTTCCATCTCTTCACTTTCAATCTCTGTGTGTCATTATAGGTGAGGTGAGTCTCTCGTAGACAGCATATAGTTGGGTCTAGATTTTTAATCTAATCAGCCAGTCTGTGTCTTTTGAGTGGGGAATTTAATCCACTTACATTTAGGATTGTTAGTGAAATGTGTTGTGTTGCTCCTGACACTTAATTGCTTTTCTTATGGTTGATTTAAATATCTCTTGTTCCTTCCTTTCCTTTTTATTTTTTGTCTTGGGTGTTTATTGGTTTTTTGAAGTGGTATGGTACAGTTTCTTTCACATTTGCTCTACCAGTGGTGTCTGTTCTTTCTCATGTACTCATGGTGGTGATTATCATTTTGGGGGTTCCAGGTGTAGGACTCTCTTAAGGATTTCTTGTAGAGGTGGTCATGTGGTGGAGAACTCCTGCAGCTTTTGTTTGTCTGGAAAATATACTACTTCCCCTTCATTTCTGAAGGATAATCTTGTGTTTAGAGTATTCTTGGCTGGCAGGTTATTATTATTATTTTTTTTTTTGTAATTTGAATAAATAATCCCTTTCTTTTCTGGAGTATATGGCTTCTGCTGAGAAGTCTGCTGTTAGCCTGATGGGGACTCCCTTTCAGGTGACTTGATGCTTTTCTCCTGCTGTTCTTAGTATTCTCTCTTTGTCTGTGACTTTTGACAGTTTGACTGCAATGTATTTCAGAGAGGAACTTTTTGGATTGAATCTGTTTGGGGATCTTTGAGCCTCTTGGATCTGGAAGTCCATATCTCTATCAATACCTGTGATGTTTTCTGCTATTATTTTGTTGAATATGTTT
>NW_007754639.1:0-1136 GCF_000696425.1 Galeopterus variegatus | reverse complement strand
GAAGTCCATATCTCTATCAATACCTGTGATGTTTTCTGCTATTATTTTGTTGAATATGTTTTCAATGCTTTTTCCTTTCTCCTCCCTTTCTGGAACACCATGATTTAGATTTTTGTGCACTTAAGATGGTCTTCTAGTTCTGTTAGATTTTCTTCATTTTATTATTATTATTACTAGTCTGCATGGGTTATTTCAAAAATACTGTCTCCAAGAGCATAAATTCTTTCTTCTGTTTGCTCTACCCTGCTGCTTATGCTCTCAATTTTAGTTTTTATTTCATTGAATGTGTCTTCCAGTTTAAGGACTTCATTCTTTTTTATGAACTCATCTCTATAAATTTCCTGTTTCATGTCCTGAATTGACTTTCTCATTTAATTGTGTGGTATAACTGAGTCTTATTTTATCTCAATGAGTTTCTTTAAGATTGTTACTCATAATTCCCTTTCAGACATAGCAAGAGTTTCTTGTTATATGGGGTCTGGTATTTGAGAATTGCATTGCTCCTTTGGTAGTGTCACATTTTCTTATTTTTTCATGGTTCTAGTATACCTATGTTGGTGCCTAGACATCTGGTGGTTGCTTCTTCCATTACACTGGGGTGGCTTTTGAGGAGAAATTCCTCCTTCAACATTGGACAGATCATCTAGGAAACAAATCAACAGAGAAACACAGATTTAAACCACACTTTATACCAATTGGATTTGGCAGATATCTACAAATATTTTATCCAAAAACCACATAATATACAGTCTTCTCATCAGCACATTGGACCATTGTCCAGGATAGACCACATGTTAGGTCACAAATCAAGTCTCAATAAATTTTAAAAACCTNTATGGGTATAAGAAGAAATTAAATAAGAAATCAAAAAGTTTCTTAAAACTAATGAAAATGAACACACACATACCAAAAGCTGTAGGATGCTATGAAAGAAGTACTAAGAGGCAAGTTTATTGCAATAAATACTTACATGAAAAGAATAGAAAGACTTCAAATAAATGACCTAATACTATGCCTTAAAGAACTAGAAATGCAAGAACAATCTAATCCCAACATAGGTGCACCAAAAGAAAAATTATGATTAGAGCAGAACTAAATGAAATAGAGACCAATGATACAAAAGATAAAAAAAAAAA
>NW_007754638.1:2218-7895 GCF_000696425.1 Galeopterus variegatus | reverse complement strand
CTGAGGGTTGCGATCCGTTGCCGGACACGAAAAAAGACAAAAAAAAAGGAAAAAAAATAAACACATTAAATTTACCAGTATAATATAATAATTCTATATTTGTACACCTACTAAAATAAATTGACATATTCATCAACATAGTAAGAGCTTTCAACATACCTGTCTCATTTATTGACAAGTGAAGCAGACAAAAATTTTTAAAGAAATAAATTTCAACAACAAAATCAATGAGCTTGAATTATTAGATGGATATAAAACCCTGGACCACACCATTAGAGAATAAATGCTTTTCTGAAACACACAAGAAGTTTACAAAAATGGACCAAAAATGAGGAAGTCCTAAAATCAGTTTGGACATATTTCAGAGCATCGGTACACATGGGCCATGTTCTCAGACCACACCGTAATCAAGTTAAACGTTAAACACAAAAATAAATAAGTTTAAAATCCATGCCATTGAAAATTTAGAAACACACTCCCAAATAATTCACGGGATGAAGAAGAAATCATACTGGAAATTTTAAAATTACTTACAAGTGAAGAAAGAAAATATTTTTTATCAAAGCAAAAACTCAAGGAGAAATACATATCCTTAAAATAGAAAGAAAGTTAAAAATAAATGAAGTTTTGTGCCAACTTAGAGGAATGCTATTTGCTTTGTCCATGCCCCAGACTCCTTCCCCTGCCCCAGACTTCCAGAAAGAGCACTCCATCATCTAACAATCTTAGTTATACCAGTCGATGACGTACTACTATACAGTTTTGGGGGCACTGAAACATGACCTGGCCCCAAAGTTGCACTCCAGAGTTTTCTTGGTTTTCACTTACTTTAGGAAAGAAGAAAAAGTGGAAAAAGTCAGAAGGATTTTTTAAAAAACACAATACAAATGTGTAGAGAACTGGAAAAATGATTTTTCTTTGATCCTTAACTGAACTATCATCAATCTCTACCACAGTCAACCATGCACAACCATCCAGTTCATAATTATGGAGCTAGTAAAAATGTAATGAATCATATGTCACATCAGCCATAACCAAACTCCTAACATTGCCTCTATTTCTTCATCAGTATAAAGTCCAGATTTGCTAAGCAGTGTGACTTTGGGAAAAAATCGCTTAAATTATCTCAGTTACCTCATTTAATTTTCTCAAAAGTGAAATTGTGATACATTTCTCAGATGTTTTCTGGTGAGGAAGAGATGATAAAAATAATACAGCACAGGGTCTAAAGGCTTCCACTGGTAGTTATTTCACATTTAGTGTCTGCCTAAGAAAGACATCTTGTAAAGGAAGTATCTAGAAAACACTTGACATCAACTTGGATTGAAGGTTTTAGCCTATCAGAAGGGGACATGGAGTGAACATTGGTCAGCCTTGAAATCAGAGGAAAGAAATGAGATCCACTAAGGCAAACATCAACAATGCCATAAGAGAACCATCCAGGATTTATCTTGTCTAGTAGTAATAGCTACATAAGTCCATCAGGGACTGGATGAATCAGGCTAACAAACCACAGGCCTCCCCATCGGGGTGGTATTTTTGCTAGACAATCAAAAGGCTCCACCCTCCCCTCAACATTTGCCACAGTGTGGGAAAATCTAACAATAACATGATCAGCTTTTTCTATAACCTAACAATAACAATCAGACCTTGTGTCCAAGAAGACCTGCTCAAATATAAATGCTATTTGGGAAATATGTTAGAGTTAGACGTTTTCCCTGCTGCTAATCTGAAAGAACGGGAAATATCTCAACTGAGTTTTAAGATGAGAAGAGCAAAGAACATCTTATACAGCACATGAGCTTGGGCTTTGGGTCTGGATTAGAATTTCTACTTCTCATCCTAGTTGTGTGACCTTGGGCAAGTTACTTCACTCTTTGGGGCTGTTCCCTTATGTACAAATAGAGATTAAAAAATACCCACCTCACAAGGTGAGGTGATATTTAATGAGCACTTGCACAGTATGGGACACAATAAGCATTCGATGAGTGGTGGTATTTCATTATCAGTGAAAGGGAGAGCACTAGGACTGGAGCCTGGGCCTGGCGGAGGACAGGTCCGAAGAGGAGCCATTGCCGAAGAGATGGCATCAACCAAGCAGCATAAGGGCTCAGTCTATCTCCTGAGAAGAAGCTGAGAAAGTAGGGATTACCAAGAAAGAGTGGGACACAGGGGACTTGTTTCTCCTCCTTCCTGGTGGAATCTCAGACCACGAGGGAGAGAATGTTCTCCATTCAGAGTAAAGGAAGTTCGGGCCCAGGAAGATCTAGCCAGGCAGGGCTGCCAGTTAAGCCCCTGGTCGATGAGCCCAGGCCTGTCTTGAGTCTTGACTGCCAGTGAAAAGCAAATTGCTTCCTATTACATACCTCATATTTCCCAGGCAGGACCTACCTACTGAACACTGCACATAAATTCCAGATGAAAGCAGGGCATCTGTTTCCCAGTAATGTAACTTTCCCAAACACTGCATAGATTTATAGCAATGTTGGGCAGCCATGCAAAAGGTTGCATTGTGTTCAGTAATATTGCTTCTAATTTCAGGAGGATTTCAATTGAGGACCTTTGAAGTGGGAGCTTGAATCATGCATCTGTAAATTCCTCATTTTCCACAGTTATTAAAACACCCGTCGGTGCCAGGATATCCCATTGTTCATTCACTCTTTTGGCACGCCAGCATGGGGGTGGATGCCAACCACACAACAGCCACAGAGACACAGACAAATAGTAGGTGAGGTGGGCAGGTGTCGCGGAGATGACAGACTGCATGCCATAGGGACACACGTTGCAAACAGCCCTACTGTCACTGCTTAGAAGTCTTGTAAGTCCTTGTATGTTTTGAAAAATCCTTCAGAGCTGTGTGAAAAATACATGGAAACGAGCTGAGCTCATCAAGGCATGGCTTTGCGCATCCAGTAAGCTTACAATTCTAAATAATAAGAAAAGCACTCGTGTATCCTAAGATCAGCAAACATTCACGTTGTTCCTCATCCACTATCTTTGGCCTGGCCATACTTCATGGGTCGGGGAGAGAGTTCCCGGCAGCGTCTCCTAAGGTCATAGTGGGAAGGCATATTTATAGTTTAAGGGATCAACCCTGGCCACAGAAATATGAGTTAGAACCAGAACGACATGTTTAATTAGCTCTTTACTTTAGAATATAAAGCACTGTATATAAAACACTTTGTTCCTACATACCCCAGATTGCCACTGCTAATTATCATTGTAATGCTTTAATAGCAATTTTCCCAGCCAGGGAGTTCAAAACTCTTCACCTACATTATCTCCTTTTTCTTCACAATATCCTTATTAAAGTAGCTGTAATTATCTCATTCCAACATACAAATAAACTGAGGCAAAAACCTAGATATTTATACAGGGCATAGCCAGAAACTAATAAAACTAATTTTTAGTTGTAGCTTGTGGAATCAGTTTCATGACAACTGGAGTAATACCTGCTAACTCGCCCACAATCATCTGTTTTCAGTAATGCAACCAAGACTAACTAGCTGCCCTAGTCTGAACTGCAGAGGTGATTATGTGAAGTTGGCAGATTCATTCTTGGAAGGGTCGGAATTGATGTTAACTGTCACCACAATGTACCTATTAACAGGCAGATGGTGTAGCCTTTTAAAAAGCCAACCAAAACATGCCTAAATTGTTTAATACAGGTTTACCCAACATCAGCACTATTGACATTTTGGATAATTCTTTGGTGTGGGGGGATTATCCACTGCTTGTAAGGATGTATAACAAAATCTTGACTTTTAACCATGAGATAGATGCCAACAGCATCCTTTCCAGTTGGAACAACAAAATGTCTCCAGACATTGCCAAATGTTCCCTGGGGAGGGAAGAGCGGGTGGGCAAAACCATCCGCCGTTGAGAACCACTGGCCTAATCAATCACAAGCATATAACAATTGAACGCTACTCTCAGCCTGGCACTGTAATAGCCAGATGCTTAGAGGCTAATAGATGATGTGGTTCTTGCCTTCCTGAGACTGGAGGTGGTGGTGGGGTTTACATTCACAGAAAATAAGTGGGGGTGGGGAATGAAGAGACAAACTATGCAAAGGAATTTCTGAGATGGGAAAAATCACAGTGTATCAGAGCAGACTTTAGATAGGAGATGGGCTTTGAAGTAGACTTTGAAAAATGTGTAGACCTAGAAAACCTTAAAAGATAGAAGAATTTAGGGCATTTCCAAAGGGAAAATATTATGATCAAAGATCTGAATGCCGAAAGGAGCTCAGGAAGAGCAGATTGCTTGTGTGGCAGGTGCTGGGGAGTGGTCATGAGATGGATCAATGTCAGCAAAAGGGGAGTGACTGTCAGCCCTGTGTATTAGTTGTACTGTTTAGAAGATACAGAGAGAAGGCTTCAAACTAGCCGATGCAATGAAGCTGGAAGTAATAGTGAGTACAGTGGATAGCAAAATCAATCTTCAAAAAATCTTAAGCACCTGGAGCAATGGATTGAATATAATAAAATGTTATTTAACTGAGACAGATGTAAGATCTGTGTCTGCATCCGAAAAACCCAATTGCAGAAATAAAATATGGAGGTGAAAAGGCATAGCAAAATCTAAAAAAAAAGGTTTAGGGATTTTGTTGGCAGTATATTTAATGTAAGTCAACTATAAAGTAATAACACTGCCTCCCTAACATACTAAAAAATGTAATGGCCTGTTAACTCAGTTGGTTAGATCACAGCCTTGTAACACCAAGGTCATGGGTTCAGATCCCTGTGCCAGCCAACTGCCAAAAAAAAAAAAGTTTTTTTAAATGTGATGAAATCCTACGTTCTATTAATGGAAATGTAATATGTAGTATGAGGGATGTGACAGTTCTTCTGCATACTGCACTTAGAAACCCACAGGTGGATTACTGTGTTTGGTTCTTTCTGAAGCTTAAAGACAAACTGGAACATGTTCAAAGAATAGAAATCCCAGTGAAGAAGAAGCTTGGAGTCAGGCCATATGAGGAACTTGAGTTTTCAATCAAGAGACAAGAAAAACGTGCAAACATGATAGCTATTGTTGCATATTTTAAGGACTTTCATGGTAGGGATCTGATTCAAGACCAGTTACACAGAAGTTCCAGGGAATCAACTCTTGAATCAAACATAAAAAATAATTTTCACATGTGCAAAGTTGCCCAAAGATGTTCCCCTAAGGAGGAGTTTGGTTACTATCTGA
Source organism: Galeopterus variegatus (assembly GCF_000696425.1). NCBI lineage: Eukaryota > Metazoa > Chordata > Mammalia > Dermoptera > Cynocephalidae > Galeopterus > Galeopterus variegatus. Next base: position 2,699 of record NW_007754638.1, on the reverse strand, counting down.
GAATGTTCTCCAACATGAGCCAGATGACCACTGAACAAGAAACTTAATATCTCTATGAGCCTCCTTTTCTTCTATTTATAATTAGAGGAAAGAACAAAGAGCTTTATGAGGTAATGTATGGAAAAAGCTTGGCACCTAGAAAGTACCTTAATAAACTGCATCTATTACTTATCATTTGTTTTCTATGACCTGCTCCCTACCCCTCAAACATGGATCTACAGGTAGACCAACAGATGTATGGAGTTTCCAACAATTTTTCACTACTATTGGAAGGGGAATCAGCATCTAAAGCTTGTGGTTATGGGAATTGTAAGCCTAGAACCCCAATCTGTTAATTACAGAGTTTAGAAAAGAGGTGGTATGGCATTTACTGCTTTCATGATATGGTAACCACACAGTATAACCAGCTTCTTGCATTTCCCAACTCACTTTTTTTTTTTTTTTTTTTTTTTTTTTTTTTTTTTTTTTTTTTTCCGGCAAC
>NW_007754638.1:0-676 GCF_000696425.1 Galeopterus variegatus | reverse complement strand
GAGCGTTGGGCACCCTGCTGGGCACCTCATTCACTTCCCCCTAGACCCAGCCCACTCTAGTCAAATGGGTGTATTCCTTGCATTTTTTCCAAATCTTTGCCTTTAATCATGCTGGTTCTCCAACTTGAATGTCCTACTTCTCTCCTACTCATTCTTTAAACCTGAATTTAAATGCTACCTTCTTTTGAAAGCCCTCTATGGCCCTTCTAGCTGGAGGCTACCTCTCGCTCCACTGGATTCCCACTGAGTCTACCTGAAGATCCCTTAAAGCATGTAAAACTGTTTACCTTGTTTTCTAATTACCTGTACATTTACTTGTGACAGACTATTAGTTCCCTACCCCAATATCCACCTTCCCCTTTGCTTTAGTAACAGAACTTTAATAAATAGCNAAAAAAAAAAAAGCATGGAAATTTGTCTTTGGCGTATGGACTATAAGAAATTTACTATTCTAGTTAACAGCAAAATTCTTCCCTTGGTGGAAAGATTGCCAGATCGTCATCTGGAACTGGCATAAGATGCTAGGCTTTCTTCTTGACGTGTGTGGGAGCAGCCTTCTGTTTCTTTACTTGAAATTGAAAAGAGCCAACATCCCAACCTTGCTTGCCACCAGTCTGCTTAATGTATCATTCACTCTAGTCCAGGACCAGGACTAGGGCAAGGCAAGCAAAGTATC
>NW_007754637.1:7408-7895 GCF_000696425.1 Galeopterus variegatus | reverse complement strand
TGAGCTCAAGTTTGGGCTTTTCCAAGGGCCCTGGGTAGGCCAGGGGAGTAAAGCCACCCTCTGTTTCCTCATTTATGAGAAACTCCTGGATACCTCCTGTGTGCCAGCGAGTAATGCCAAGAGGAGACAGCACCCTCCTGGGGTGGACTGGTCATTCAAGCAGGGACAGGGCAGTGACACAGACAGAGGAGGGTGTCAGGTTTCCCTGAAGAAGGGAAGGGTTGTCACACCAGTGGTTGAAGGNAGCAGGAGCAAGATCCAGAGGAAGAGGAAGAGAAAGGGAAGGAGAAAGAGCACAATCCAGAGCAAGAGAAAGAAGAGGAGAAAGAGGGAGAGAAAGATCAAGTTAAAGAGCAGGAGCAGGAGCAAGATTCAGAGATAGAGCCAGAGCAAGATGATGTAACCGCTCCTGAAACATCAAAAGAATTAGAAGAAACACCAGCATCCAGGGGAGCCCTGGCTCCAGAGCTCCCACAAACACCCTCAC
>NW_007754637.1:3355-5290 GCF_000696425.1 Galeopterus variegatus | reverse complement strand
TGGTGGAAGTAGCAAGGCGTTTGCCACCTCACTAATATCCCTGCAGAATGACTGGGTGTTAAAATATGGTCCACGCAGACCAGGGAACTTTGAGCAGCTGCTGATCTTCCTGTGTGCAGAGATTTTACGTAAATTGTTACATAAACAGGTCGTGAAGGCCAGTCTGGATGGAGGGACTCAGGTTGAAAACAATGATTATGTGTTGTAAATGTGCTACACACCTATATGTAAGTGAATCTGTGTGAGAGAGTGAGACAGACACACAGAGGCAGAGGGAATGGAAGACATGACCAGACCATGAACGTGAACCAGCTCTGCTGGGTGGGACTTTCAGAACATTTTATTCTCATTTAAGTGATATTTAAATATTGCATAATTTGCATATTATTTTATATTTACAAAAACATTAACATGTAAAATACTATCCACTGAACACTCACCTACTAAGTACATCACCTAGTTTCACATTTTATTGGCATTTATTATGAAAACAAAATATAATGCTTGTAAGTAAATCTGTAGTTCAGTCTGAATGGAGAATACCATTTAAAATCCAGTCCTTCCACCCAGAAGNTCATCTGCCAGCTGCCCTCAGTGTGGGAAAGGAGCTTGAGGGAACCTGCAACTTCTCAGTTTAGGAGCCTCAGGAGGCAGAGACCAAGGTTCCCTCTATGCTGCAAGCAAGAAACTGAGGCTCTGAGATCCCTCCTTGCTGGTAAGGACCAGGGCTGGGGTTAAAGCTACGTTACTCTGCCCCAAACTCGTGAGTCATCTTCAGCTCCTTGTGCCTGTTGCTCTGTGCTGGCTCAGCCTCCCCCTGAAACTCTGAACCTCTTAAACCCTATGTGTGGACTTGGGCATGGTTTTGATGTTTAAAGCATATGGGGAATAACTTTGTAAGGTAAATATCACGGTGTCACTATGGTATAGTAGAAAGAGAAAAAGAGAGAAGGGAGATTGATATTTTTAAATGTGTTTGATTCCTCCTGTGTACCTGATTTTTATGTTGTTTTATGAGTTTAAAAATGCATTTGTATTCTACACCCTTAAGCAGGATGAGCTGCAGCAACTCAGGCATTTCCACATTAAAGAGTCATGAGATGCAACTATGTAGCAAATAGGATTCTTGTAAGGAATTGTCAATTTTTGGTTTGATTCTACTTCATCTTAAAACTAGTAGACTTCTACCTATTTCTTTCCTTTGTTCTTTATTTCTCTCATTTTCAGGTGTGAGTTTTGTAAAAAGAAATCTTTTTTCTTAGGACTTCACTATGTTTGATTCAGAGTTCTAAAGTCAGTAATGTAAATGTTTCTGCTGTTGATTACTTGTGATTAGAGTCATATTGCTTCAGGCCTTCAGTCTTTCCCCCAGAAAAGCCAGAGGGGACTGAATGAGGGTTCAGTAAAAAGACTGGTCTTGCTTTAGGCAGTCCTCAAATACTGGTGTCCTACTGCTCTGAATCCCTGTAAAAAGGGCTTTTTCTGTAGTGGAGAATATACACAGATTGGGGCTGTAGTGGAACAAGAGAAGGGCACTGCCGCAGGTGCAGGAGTGATCAAGTGTGCCATCTGATATGTAAACAGCACGCTTCTCAGTGGGTACTTAGTACATCACCCCCAAACCACCCACTGGTAACTCACACTCAACTTGCCATCCAGTAGTGCCTGGTTTCCAGCACAGTCCTAATCCCAGGTCCTGTGCCTGACCACGGGAACATAAGGAAGTTGTCACAAAGGTGTTTGTTTTGCAGATCAAAATGAAGAATTTATGTTGACCTTCCTTTCTGTCAGATGAAGATGGTCTTTCATCATTAAGGAAAATGCAGCCTTAGCTATACCAAAGAGTCATAAAAATTTTATGGTTTTGCCCATTGAATGATCTGAATGATTTAACATGTTTTTTTTTTTTTAATTTTTTTTTTTTTTTTTTTTTTT
>NW_007754637.1:0-2780 GCF_000696425.1 Galeopterus variegatus | reverse complement strand
TCATCTGCCAGCTGCCCTCAGTGTGGGAAAGGAGCTTGAGGGAACCTGCAACTTCTCAGTTTAGGAGCCTCAGGAGGCAGAGACCAAGGTTCCCTCTATGCTGCAAGCAAGAAACTGAGGCTCTGAGATCCCTCCTTGCTGGTAAGGACCAGGGCTGGGGTTAAAGCTACGTTACTCTGCCCCAAACTCGTGAGTCATCTTCAGCTCCTTGTGCCTGTTGCTCTGTGCTGGCTCAGCCTCCCCCTGAAACTCTGAACCTCTTAAACCCTATGTGTGGACTTGGGCATGGTTTTGATGTTTAAAGCATATGGGGAATAACTTTGTAAGGTAAATATCACGGTGTCACTATGGTATAGTAGAAAGAGAAAAAGAGAGAAGGGAGATTGATATTTTTAAATGTGTTTGATTCCTCCTGTGTACCTGATTTTTATGTTGTTTTATGAGTTTAAAAATGCATTTGTATTCTACACCCTTAAGCAGGATGAGCTGCAGCAACTCAGGCATTTCCACATTAAAGAGTCATGAGATGCAACTATGTAGCAAATAGGATTCTTGTAAGGAATTGTCAATTTTTGGTTTGATTCTACTTCATCTTAAAACTAGTAGACTTCTACCTATTTCTTTCCTTTGTTCTTTATTTCTCTCATTTTCAGGTGTGAGTTTTGTAAAAAGAAATCTTTTTTCTTAGGACTTCACTATGTTTGATTCAGAGTTCTAAAGTCAGTAATGTAAATGTTTCTGCTGTTGATTACTTGTGATTAGAGTCATATTGCTTCAGGCCTTCAGTCTTTCCCCCAGAAAAGCCAGAGGGGACTGAATGAGGGTTCAGTAAAAAGACTGGTCTTGCTTTAGGCAGTCCTCAAATACTGGTGTCCTACTGCTCTGAATCCCTGTAAAAAGGGCTTTTTCTGTAGTGGAGAATATACACAGATTGGGGCTCTAGTTGAACAAGAGAAGGGCACTGCCGCAGGTGCAGGGGTGACCAAGTGTGCCATCTGATGGGTAAACAGCACGCTTCTCAGTGGGTTCTTAGTACATCACCCCCAAACCACCCACTGGTCACTCACACTCAACTTGCCACCAGTAGTGCCTGGTTTTCAGCACAGTCCTAATCCCAAGACCTGTGCCTGACCACGGAACACAAGGAAGTTGTAACAAAGGTGTTTGTTTTGCAGATCACAATGGAGAATTTATGTTGACCTGCTTTTTTGTCAGATGAAGATGTTGTTTCATCATTAAGGAAAATGCAGCCTTAGCTATACCAAAGAGTCATAAAAATTTTATGTTTTTGCCCATTGACTGATCTGAATGATTTAACATGTTTTTTTTTTTTTTTTTTACTTATGTCAAAGAATATACATGGCATGTGAATATTACATTTAGGACAGAGTATTTTGATTTAATAGATGAATGTTTTTCTCCTCATATCACAGGAAACTGATTATAAAAAAATTATCTATTCGAACATGCAAATCAATTAACCCAACTAAATTCTATTAGTAGTTAAAAGGTAATTTTGCATTATTATGAGCATTGGTCAATCTTGTGTAAATACAATATCTGAAACAAACTGGAGCCCATTTCCCACCTACAATTCAGACTCTAAAGCAATGTCGGGCATGTCAGTAGGGACTGAGTGAGTGTGAGGCTGAATGTGTCGCTTCCTATGGACGACAAGATGCTGATGGCTTTTCAAAGATACACACAGACAACGCTTCGCTTATTCATTGTTTAGTGCCATCATGCTTCATTGAGAGAGGTGACCAAAATGTCATTCTCTGTCAATCTTAGTGCAGCAAGTCAGAGCTTTAGATACCCTCAAGTTATTAATTTGGTAAGGTTTAAAAAGGTACATGCCTTTAAATCTCTTTAAAGTAAACACCTCTTCCTTAGCTCTCTTCTTCTAACAGAAAGGAACAGTAACAGACTGAACGGTAACAGACCCTGAGTCTTTGTTGAGAGGGAGAGGCCTGGCCCGGCCTGCCTGGGTCAAAGGAGAACACTGAGAGGCTGCAGAGCACAGCCCCATGGCACACTGGGCTGGCCACATGGTGCCCCAGTGCTGCCACCGCAGTTGTGCCAGATCGCAGGCATTTTCTCAGTATCAGGATCCTTTAAGTATTTAGGAGAAATGTAATGAATTATTTCCACTGGGGAAAATGTGCCCAGTATTGGGCTTAAAACAAGTCACACAAAAGACCAACAAGTAAGACAAATGTTTTGAAGAGGCAGGGGTGCAATTATAAGTTAGACCCATGCTGTCACCTCTTTGCTACCTCCTTGCTCAGCTGCTTCTCTTCCTCCCACATAGTTCTCTTGTTTCTATGAATTGCGCATGTTGACCTAACAAACTGCAGAATTCATTTTAATCAAATGTCAGTCTGAAATAGGGTCCTCAGAGTAAACACTGACCAGCAACTTCAGCACATTTCCCATTGCCACCACTTCTACTTGGGATGATGTCTCTGATTGACTCCATGGACAGGACCCATCCTGTGGTGCAGCACTGGTTTGCAGAGCTGAGTCCCAGCACCCATGGGCATCAAGAGGCTGAAGAGTGAGAGGGCTGAAGCACAGGGTACAAAGTGAGATGCTGTAAAGATCGCCATCCTCCCATGTCAATCCAAGAGGAAGAGGAAGGGTGAATTTATTTCCTCAAATTTCTTCAAGTGTAAACTTGTGATGAGACATCCTGAAATACTTTAAACACTCTCCCATGCTCCCAGTGCATCACATGCAGCCGTGGGGACACCATGAGTGCACGTGTTGTGCTGTGACAC
>NW_007754636.1:7392-7896 GCF_000696425.1 Galeopterus variegatus | reverse complement strand
TTCTTCCCTGTCAGGAGGTCAAAATCAGCGGAATAGGTGGAAACGCATTTGGGTTTTTGGGTTTTTTTTTCCCCATCTCAAGAAATTCAAGCATTTGGAGTTTCTGGGTTTTTTAAATCTCCTTTATGGTGAACCTAACTCCTATTTGGTTAGCAATTTTTTACAGGAGAGGTGGGGGAGAAGCAGAAATTAGGATAGGGGATAGAAAAGGTAAATGGGCTGCCCTGGTGACAGAGGGAAGCTATGACAGAGAGAGAAGGAGCAGGGAGAAGGAAAAAAAAATCAAAAGGAATGTCCCCCCCATTTTCCCCATTCTTGACTCCCCTCCTGGCTAAAGCCAAGGTCCCCTGTGGCTCTCCGCCACATGACACCCACGGGGGAGCCTTCTCTGATTCCCCTAATCATTACAGGTTTCAATAATTCCAGGGACTTGCTTTTTAGATGGATTCTTCAGAAAGAGAGCAGAAGGTTCTCCTGTGTTGACCTACAAGAGAAGCTGTCGGG
>NW_007754636.1:6704-7255 GCF_000696425.1 Galeopterus variegatus | reverse complement strand
TCACCCGCTCTATCCACTGCCTGCAGCTCTCGGTTGTCAGGAAATGCATTGGCCATTTCTTGGTTGCTCATCCCTCGTCTTTCATTTCTGGGGCATTTCTCCTCTCAGTCCACAGATGGCCTTCCACTGGGAGCTGAGCCGTGGTGGAGAGAAACTCGAGAGGTATCCTCAAATGGCATCTCACAGCACAGTCTGTCTCAGAGCCATGGCCTATGTTGCTTAAGCAGGTCCGAAAGGGCCCCTAACCTCACTTCCTGTTTTAGGACCTGCCTGTCACCTTTGTGGGTTCTCTGCAAGCCCTCCTCCTCCTCTTGGTTCCCATGCTCCCCGCATAGAGTAGAAGGAAGGAAAAAGGGAGGTGTGTGGGGGGGAGGCAGATCCTGAGTTCAAATTCCAGCGCTGCCACCTGCTACACGGCCATCAGACTTTAGCATCCTCATCTGCCCAATTGGGTCTGACTTGGGAAGATGAAAAAGATCACTAATCACAACAAACGCCTACTTGGCACTCACTGTCACAGGGGCTTTACATATCATTACCACCCTATGAGA
>NW_007754636.1:2622-5792 GCF_000696425.1 Galeopterus variegatus | reverse complement strand
CAAACGCCTACTTGGCACTCACTGTCACAGGGGCTTTACATATCATTACCACCCTATGAGATAAACACTATCATTATCTCTCCTTTAAAGATGACAAGATTAAGCACAGAGAGGGTGAATAACTTGCACAAGGCCACACAGCTACACTGGCAGAGTCTGAATTCAAACCCAGGCAGCCTGGCTCCAGGCTGTGATCCACTGTACTTCCTACTACAGCATCCATTGAAGGCCCTTAATAAATACCAATTCCTCGCCCTCTACCATTTGAGATTCTTTTCACCGTAGTCCTTTGGGTCGATTTTCAATAAACTTCACTCTTCTGGGTGCTATGCTGTTTAGCTTTCTTCCATTAGCTGGAAATCATTCCATAAATAGTCATTAAGCACCCACTCTGTGCCAAGCACCATGCCAGTGACAGCTGCTTCTCCAATCCCAGTTTCTAGGGGCCGTGGCCAGTGTGACCATGGTGTGGTTATGGGCAGGCCCGCTGCAGGCCCAGAAATGCTGCAAGAACTACAATGTGGAAGTAAAATACAGTGTCTGGGTGAGGAATCACTCTGCAATAGAAGAGACACTCAAGTGCTAGTGTGGTCCCTTCCCCAGGCTTGTGGTTTCCTGGTTCCTGAGACCTAGTGGGTTTCTTGCCTGCGCAGGCTGCACGAGCTGTAAAAGGGGACACACTTCTGTGTGCAGCACTGATTCATGCTATGGACTGAATGTCTATAACATAATGTTACCCCCAAAATTCATATGTTGAAGCCTAACTCCCCGATGAGATGGTATTTGGAGATGGGTCCTTTGAGAGGCAATTCGTTCATGAGGGTGGAGCCCTCATGAATGGAAAGACATGAGAGAGATGATCTCTCTCTCAACCAAGTGAGGATGCAGCAAGAAGGTGGCCATCTGTAAACCCAAAGAGAGACCTCACCAGAACCCAACTGTGCTGGCACCCTGACCTCAGACTTCCAGCCTCCACAACTGTGAGAAAATGTTTCTGCGTTTAAGCCACCTAGTCTACGGTGTTCTGTTAAAGCAGCCTGGACCAACTGAGACAGTCTGCCTACGAGTGTGTGTCAGGAAGGGGACCCCTAGGACAGCGTTTGTCAGTGAAGATGTAGCGAGCACCAGAGGCAGTGCATTTCTCTGTTGCACAGGTCCACTCACACACTGCAGAATGCTCAGCATCCTGACCCCCTGGCTACCTCCCCTCCCAAGGCCAAGAGTGCCTGTTTACCTTGTGATGACTAAAAATGCCTACTCTCTACCATTCCCAAGTATACCCCTGGCAGGGAGTGAACAGTGCCGCCCTCAGAGAAGAACCATTGTCGTTAAAGATGTGACTGCAAGCCAGATGACTCCATGAGAGATACCCTACTACTGTGGCCCAGAGAGACGGAACATAAGTGAACAGAGTGCAGAATTCCATCAAGTTTAAAGGTGATTTAGACTTGGCCAGAAGAAAATCTGATGAGCCCAAAGAAAAGAAAACCCCAGTTAAGTCAGGTGCCATCTGGTGGAGGGTGTAGATGTCAGTCAGCAGAGAGAATAGGTGATTTGTCCTCTTAAGAAACAGAATCATTGATCATCATTGAGACTATATAAAGGCAATTGTCCTAGAGGTTCAGGTGTGGATAAGAACCGAGTTCACATCTCAGCCAGGAGACTCCCTAGTTGTTAAGAAACCTCGGTATGCCGAGAAGGCAGATCTAAAAGTTACATGGCAAGGAAACCCCCATATTTTTTGGTATGACCTAATTGTTTTCTTAGCATATAGACTTCAGTTAGCCACAGGAAGACTTATGTATAATAATGCAGGTCATTCTCACAACTATCCTGTCAGATAAGTACTGTCATTACCTCTTTTTAAAGATGAGCTGAAAAGCACAGAGAGGTTAAGTTACTTGCCCAAGGCCACACAGCTTGACATGACAGAACCTAGATTCAAACCCAGGCAGCTTGTGTTTGAACTAAACATAAAATAATTATTTTTTATATTAGAATTAAACATAAAAATATTGAGATATTCAAAGTAGAAGAAATAATGCTATTGTGTTGGCATATCTTCCACATGCGGTATCTCATGAACTTTAATGTTTAAGAGAGTTTAGCCTTCTGAAGCAGAGGTTGGCAAACTATTGCCAGTGAGTCAAATCTGGCCTATCACTTGTTTATATAAACAAAGTTTTATTAGAAAACAGCTGGAACACAGTATTGTCTGTGGCTGCTTTCATAGAAAAGCAGAGTTGAAAAGTTGTGACAGAGACCACCTGAAATGCAAAGCTGGAAATATTTACTATCTGGCATTTTACAGAAAAAGTTTATCTACCTCTATTCTTGAGTAATACATTAGCCTTATAGTTTCCATTTTGAATGTATAAATGGTAATCAGTACAGAATTGTGATTGTAAGGTGAAATACTGTTACATTTATAAAAATGTCAGAACATGAAGAAAACTTAAGGTTCATCATATTCGAAATTAAATTTATTAGACATAAAAATTACAGTCTTGGGAAGTTGGTCAGTAAAAGAACTTAAATTGAAAATCAAAATATTAAATTTATGAATGTAAAATAGTTTTATGGTCTTTACCTAAATTTATAAATGAGATGTAACATTATTGTAGAGCTCCTCAAATTGAATTGGTTAGAGCTTGATACTGATAGCAGCAAGGTCCAGGGTGCAATCCCTGTACCCGCCAGCCGCCAAATTAAAAAAAAAAAAAAAAAGGACTGCTAGAATTCGTCAGGTTTGTAAATGGAATAATAAGAATTATAAATTGGATTTAAAAGTTTAAAGAAGAGCTAGGAGTTGAAATTTGTAATGTGAATGAAATGAATTTTAATTTTAAAAACCTAGCTAAACCTCTTGACAAGCTCCTCTCTCTGTTCACAAAGGCTAGAAGACATTAAAAAACCCATTAACAATGGGTATCTCTCTTCTCCCTTCCTCCGCGTGCTTAAGTGGTCAGTAGAATACTTAAGTGAAAGTACGCAGGGACCAAGTCGGAGTCTTTTTAGTCATCAATGCCTGAATCTCGACCCAATCTTTGCTGTTGGACCCAGTGCAGACTGTGAATCCTTTTAATAAAGTGGACCATCCCAGGCCAAAGCATCTTGTGTAAAAGAAACCTCAAGGAAAGATATCAATGTAAGAGTTAATTAAAAAAAAA
>NW_007754636.1:0-779 GCF_000696425.1 Galeopterus variegatus | reverse complement strand
TAGATGTGCTATTAATTTATGGGAAACTGAAGGACCCACCTCAAGGTTTAAGAAGGCCATTTAGAAACAGTGAAAAGTAGGTGTGAGCATTCATCGTAGAAAGCAGTGAAAAAAAAAGTGTAGTGGGGTGATTCGGGGCTTAAATCAAGAGCGCGAGAGTACCTTCAGTAAGCTGTAATAGTTGATATTCTAATAAAGCGTCCTTATGAGAAAAAGCAATCTGTTCACATATGAATTCTGCCATATGCTTCCATCTTTTCATGCTCTAGAAGGCCATGTCAGTAATTTCCAGTACTTACATGGGCACGCAGGATGCCTTTGCTGGTTAATGTGAATAAATGGGCTGGATTTACTGTTTTTCTAATGCTCAATATACACACCATGCGGTCTGCTACCAGAAGTAAAGTGGAATTTATGGGTTTGCATTGAATTTCAAATGGATACAGGAGCAAAGCAATGGAAAGCAAGACTGACGTGTTATCTAACTGCTCAGTGAAGGCTGCTTCTGCCTGGACGAACTGCAAGGTATTGTTCGAGGAGAGGGAGGAAAGCCTCCTAAGAATGTGGCTCTTTCTGTTAAGTATTTGCAGCAGCTCTAAAGACTATGGTTGCAGCTTGTGTACAGGGTTACACTCTCCCCAGATCTGGGGGATCTCTTTGGCTCCAGTGCTAACCCATGACCTTCCCATTTCTAAATCGTCTTTAAATCCTGATGTTTTCATGTATGGTTGCCTCTCTGCCAGCTGGGAAGAGTAAATTTCTCAGATCAATGAGCTCCA
>NW_007754635.1:7391-7897 GCF_000696425.1 Galeopterus variegatus | reverse complement strand
ATATTTCAGGTCTTCTTGGCCACCATAATTGGCATTGCTTATGCACCCTTAGGTTGAGTGGTTTTGGCAAGTGAGAAAAACCCCTATTGCTGGATAATTAGTTAATTAATGAAATAAATATTTTTGAGCACCTATTATTGCCAGGCACTGTACTATGTGTTAGTATAACAATAATGAAAACCATGGCTGTAATCCTGCCCTCTTAGAGCATTCCAGTCTCACCTTGGATACAGTTAACTTCCCTATTCTTGAGGTCCCATCATTAAAATTCTAGCATGCTTCACAGCCATGGATGCGTGAGTTAGACAGAATATGTATGCACGACAGAAGTCCATAAAACACTGGAGATGAAATTTGAAAATTATCTGTGCTCCACAAAATTTCAGGTGATAGCCGTACCATGTTACTCTGATTCATATGTATTCCAATAATGTTGCTTGATTAGGTAATAAAGTGATTTTGTCTATGCCAGAGGCCAAAATTTGGAGATACCCATGGGAGTGTGT
>NW_007754635.1:0-3525 GCF_000696425.1 Galeopterus variegatus | reverse complement strand
CTTACATCCTTTCTCAGGAGGGCCTAGGCAGAAACTGGGTAGGGTGTCGTTACGGATCCATAGAAGATCTGTGACAGAGGTCTTCTATGAGGACAGGTTGAAGAAAAATGGCCTCAGTTCATGAGTGTTAAGAACGGAGCAAATATTAGAACAGTGTATACTGGTTGCATGGTTGCTCCTGAAATAGAAAGTGATTGCATTTATTTTTAACATTTTGGCAAGTGGAAACATGACCTAGAGAAAATGAGAAGACATGAAAACATGAATGGAAGCTGCCGAACTCAAAGGGCCTCAACTACTTGAGAACAAAAGATGAGCGTCTTGTGATGGGTCAAACAGCACCCAACCACCTGCCAGGGCCATGAGTCTGTCTGCCGCAGTGGCCTTGACTCCTGCCCGCCATTCCATGCTGAGCCTGTCATCTTAGGGCACACCTGCCCACCTGCTCTCCTTTCCTCTCCCCAAACATGCTCCTTTCCAATGTCTCAGCCGACTTAGGAGCTCCCTGCCCTGGGCCCTCATTGCGCCTTTATGTGCTTTCCTCACAAAGTGCTTAATGTATTATTCTGTTGGTCTTGGGGGGTCCACATAAGGAAAAACAATACAAAATCAGATGTAAAAATATTTATTTAGAATGAGAAAAAATCATAACAACTTACAAATTTGTAAAAGCTGGAAAATACCACAAACATCACAAGCTTTCGGAAAATTGCTCCTTGTTTCACTCAACCAATCAACTGAAAAACCTCTTTCCTGTGTTGGCACATTTTTCGTTTCACACTCTTTGATCACTTTTTCCTATGACAATGATCTTGTATTATTTTCTGTAGAGAGAATAGAAAGAAAATTCACTCTTTTCTGTCACAGTTTATTGACGTTTAAAAAACTATTTGATTTAGAATAGTTCCATTCAGTTTCACAACTTATTATTGGTAATTTTGTATAAATTATTAGGATTTTTGTCAAGTTTGGAAAAACACTGATCAGATTTCTTTCCTATAGGAACTATAAGATTTCAGATCACTTCACTTTTTTTGTTGTTGTTCACTGTCTAACCTTCAGTACTTCTTAAATCGATTGCATAGGGATGTTCCTGGAAGTGAACATGACTAGCGATAACTTAATTATACTTGGAAGTGACCACATTCCATATAAATATGTTCCAGTCAACTCAAATGTTTCCCTAACTCAAATTCCCAAAAGCTGCAACCCCCAAGTGCCCAAGACCACTCTAATGGCCGTTAACTCTGAGGGGGAAAGATAATGGAGGCTAACTTGGGTTGGTAAGAGATAGCAGCAACCAACTGACGTCAAACGACTTTTTGCAAATTTTATAAAATTATACTACCTTAAGCTTCATTGGCATTGTGGCTAATCTGTCTCTGTCCTCCTGGCTCTGGAACTGTCCACACTGGCACCTGATGGGTCAGTTAAGTGAACCAAGTGTACTCCAAACCCTTCCTTACACTCTCACCTGCCTCAGGATCTCCCTTCTGCCTCCCTCTATCAGTTCCTACTCAACCCTGGAGGTCTAACCCACGTGCATCCCCTCTACCACGATCACCTGGTCCTGTATTGTTCACACTGACTTCTCACCTGCCACTGTCACATTCCCAGTGAGGTGATTATCAACCTGGGTCAGGAACACCTAGCGCAGATGATTCTTGACAATGGATTTGAAAATCCATCTGTTTAAGTGGTTAACTAATTGGTGACTGCCATTTTGACCTGGGCCATTCACTAGAACCAGATGTTTCTCCAAGTTATTTTAAGGATTGCTTTATAAATGAAATTTTGACTCCTTTTTCCAAAGATAAAGGAAAGCCTGCTGGGTTATTGCTCTCTGCCTACAGATTGTACAGAAGAGAAAAGCCTTTCATACATGACTGATTTTTAAAACAGATGTGCCAAGTTCCTTGGGCTAAAAAACTCTTTAGTTGGAAATGAATCAGGGCATTTTTAATATGGATTTTTAGAACATGTACTTTGAGCAGTGCTAATAATGATCAGTGTGATGGTGACTTGGCATAAGGGTTTTGGGGATAGTGAGTGCTAATAAAACTGGCAAGAGGAACATGAACTCACCTGATATAGCAGGACTAATGAAGGACTCAGTGCACAAGGTCTCTCTTGTCAGGCAGGAAGTATTTGTGCGTGGTCTTATCCAATGATGCATTTGACAAGGACAGAAATAGAAAAACGTTTGTGGTTACCTGGCAGAGATTTTACTGGTGCCTTAGTTTATTATTCCTTCTATTGTACTTCACTCTTTCCTAAAAATCCCCCCCCCCCCCCCCGCTTTTTGCCTTTTTAGTTGGTTTCAGCACCTTTGTGAGTTTTCATCAGCACGTTTCAATCTTTACTGAACAATGAAAAGATAAGGGACGGAGACATGAGGGAACAAATCTATTACTCATCGTGATGGGGAGGTCAGGGGCATTGTGCGAGCCGCCCTGTTGTTCATCGAAATCATGTTGTTGATTTTCCTTGACACATGCGAAAGGGAGAGGAGGGTGCCTGTATTTCAATGAAGAACCGTGAACGTCAGGGGTCCTCTGGACGCAGGGCGAAAACAATCATTTATTGAGTACCTACTATGTGCCAGGCTCTGTGTTTGGCACTGAGGGCAAAAGGAGAAGACACATCTGGTGTCCTCAGGGAGCTCAAAATCGGTCTAGCTTGAAGTGTGTCATCCTTACAGCACAGGGACTGCAGTCTTTGGCTGAATATCTCCCATGTGTCAGGAACTGTGAGAGACTCAGAGAGCTAAGACAGCCTCTGTCCCCATAAGGCAGGCCAGGCAGAAAGCGGCATGCCAGAGAATGGTCAGGCCTCAAGTCCCTGGGAACAGAGGGAGAAACCAGTGTGGACGGGCAGGGGAGAGAAAGGGCAGGATAGAAACACAGTGGTCCATGATGCTGGTTAGCTCGCAGCACGCTGTGTGGCGGGCGTTATCCCATGTCAAATACGAGAAGGTCTGCCTCAGAGGCCTTGATGATTCTTCTCAGTGTCTTGCAGCTGGATGCGGAGCTTCTTGAAGGCTGGGAGTGCCTCATTCATCTGTGTGTCTTCAAAATGCCCTGGTGCAGAGTTAACCCTCAACTGATTCTTGGGAATAAACTCCACTAATATATACAAATAAATGTTAACATATTTTGAATAAAAAATAAAAGAAGTAATGAAGGGCTGTAAGCAGGCTTCAAACTCAGATCTGTCTGACTCCAGGGTCTGTGAATAGAGGGTCTGTCCCTCAATTCCACGGTGGGTTCTTCTGACAGAATTGGAAAGACAAGATGAACAAACAGCTTAGAGAAAGAGACTGAAGCCCATTTTTTTTGTTCTTTTTTGTTTTTTTTTTGTCTTTTGTCTTTTTCCGTGTCCGGCAAAGGATCGCAACCCTCAGTGTTGCCCCCGTACCGGACCGGGGACTGGCAACGGGATCGCAACTCTCGGCGTTGCCCCCGCGCCTCGCTCAGGGGAACCGGTCTGTATGTGGGATCCGAACCCTCGGGCGGGAGCGCCGCC
>NW_007754634.1:7391-7897 GCF_000696425.1 Galeopterus variegatus | reverse complement strand
AAGCCTAGTGAATTGTTTAATAAATAAAGTCCATTAAGACAACCATGTTCAAAGATATCTTTTCAGATTTCCTCCAAATAAATGCAGCAATGAATGCACTACCAGCAGCTGATATACACATGCAGGCACACACACACACACACACACACACACATGAATGCACACATGCACATGCACATACGCATGCACAATGAAAAACTCTTTTCATTTTATTCACTGCACATGTGTATGTTCTTCTCATTTGGCCAGAACTAGCGATTTCTCTGGTTCTTTTGTGAGCGTTTGGTGTATGTTCCTGACAGAGTATTAAAAAAAAAACCCCAAAAAACCCAAACCAAAAAACAAACAAACAAAAAACACTAAGAATTTTAAGCACAGACTAACTAAACAAAAGCTCTGCCTGAAAATTTGGCTCTTCTTGAAGTAGAGATTTCTTTCAAAGACTGTCCTCCACTTCCATTTTTAGAATAGATTAACATGTGTCGTCTGTAACAGACAAATGACGT
>NW_007754634.1:1321-2887 GCF_000696425.1 Galeopterus variegatus | reverse complement strand
GAAATATCCAATTTTACACCATGGCTTATTGGAAAAGAACAAGGAATTTTGACTACAGCCTCAATTTCTGGGGCACCATGAGCACATGTGTGTGGCTCACACGTGTGGCACATGCATGTGGCAGCTAGACTGACAAGACAGACCCTGATGGCTCCAAAGGGTCAATAAAACACACCCCATGAAGGATTTACACAACAGACAGTAATGGCTTCTTTGGAACTGTTATGGTCTATTGGGTCAATAATAATCCACTTTTTAAAGAGTGCCAGAATAGGAATTTACTCAGCAGACTGTAATAGCTCCTGATCTATCAGGCAAATTATATGAATCCTTAGAATTTATATTCGTGCTGTAGCACATGGACACTGTTGGAATGTACAGTGGTGTCAAACAGGCATTCTGTGTCAAGCAGTGTGTAGCTTTCTTTCCAGTTGCTGATAAAAATGATATGCTGCAGCTGGGGAAATGGAAATGTTTGTTAACATTCAGAGGTTTAATGCCACTGTTTACATTTTACCTTTAATTGACTATATTTTGATAAATATTCTGGATTCCTCACATCAACATAAACTCTGTTTACTCTAAAATAAAGTTATTTTTATTCCAAACTATATTTAAAATACCTTGATTACACAATTTTGCAGTAGGTTGACGCATAACATTTAATTTACACATGATGTTTATAAGTAAACATTTATTCTATATATTTATAATTTCTGTTTTCTTCTGTGATATGAAAATAGAAGTCCCTGAATGTTCAGTGCTGCAGCTGCACTCCAACTAAATGTCTGATTTTTCCAGCAGGTGGAAGCATACTGCAAGAAGCTTCAAAAGAAAAAACCAAAAATATTTTTCCCCAGCAAACACTGACATTTAGGAGAAAATAAAATATCCACAAAAGAGAGAAATTAGATGAATAGTTTCCAGCAGGAATGCTGGTGTGACATAGTTTTACCTTATGAAGAATCCAGAGCAAAGATACTTCACAGCCCCTCCTTGCTAGACACATCTTCCCTCTTGGCTTTCTCTCTGTTACCATTGGAAATTTTTCGAGGAGAAAAGCCTAGTGAATTGTTTAATAAATAAAGTCCATTAAGACAACCATGTTCAAAGATATCTTCTCAGATTTCCTCCAAATAAATGCAGCAATGAATGCACTACCAGCAGCTGATATACACATGCAGGCACACACACACACACACACACACACACACATGAATGCACATATGCACATGCACATACGCATGCACAATGAAAAACTCTTTTCATTTTATTCACTGCACATGTGTATGTTCTTCTCATTTGGCCAGAACTAGCGATTTCTCTGGTTCTTTTGTGAGCGTTTGGTGTATGTTCCTGACAGAGTATTAAAAAAACCCCCCAAAAAACCCAAACCAAAAAACAAACAAACAAAAAACACTAAGAATTTTAAGCACAGACTAACTAAAAAAAAGCTCTGCCTGAAAATTTGGCTCTTCTTGAAGTAGAGATTTCTTTCAAAGACCGTCCTCCACTTCCATTTTTAGAATAGATTAACATGTGTCGTCTGTAACAGACAAATGACGT
>NW_007754634.1:0-529 GCF_000696425.1 Galeopterus variegatus | reverse complement strand
GTCCTCCACTTCCATTTTTAGAATAGATTAACATGTGTCGTCTGTAACAGACAAATGACGTGGCCAAAGAATGCATGTGTACATGATTACAATGGTCGCCTTGGAAAGGCTCGGATGCTTTCAGATCCGTAGTATGAGAACATAATACAGCAAATTATAGGTTTCACCCTACTTAGCAAAGAGCTGAGAGCAGAAAGACAGTAGAGAAATGCCTTGGCCCCAGCCTGCTTTCCCCTTTCCCAGCGTCTGTTTCCTGTGAATATCTACCATCTACAGTATTGACTGGTTTATCAAGTAGCAGGCATCTCTATCAGTCTATCTCAAATTGTCATCCGACAGAAGATTAAACACTGCCTGCCTCCTTCTTGTGATTTTCAGTCTTCACATCACAAAGTTTTCAATCAAATTTCAGCAGTGTGCATTTAGCTCACAGAACTCTGAGCACTTATCTTCCCATAGCAGGGGATTTAGACCATGTTTACCTCGTATAGGTTCCAAGATATCTCTCTGAAAACCTGTCCACATTTAG
>NW_007754633.1:0-7897 GCF_000696425.1 Galeopterus variegatus | reverse complement strand
AAATATCCATGTCCCAAATTGAAATTGTGCACTTTCTTATCTACATGGTCCTCACAAAATAGAAAATTGGGGGGCAAACTTGGTCTTTATTGAAAATTAGATTTTCTTTTCTTTTGCATGTACTTTCCAAAACACGTTCATGGCATCATGATTCCTTTGTCTGTTTAACTGGTCTCAGTAAGATAGAAAGTCCTATCTGATTTTCCTAATCCATGGCTACTGTGTAATGGGGGGTCATTAGTGTCTGAAAATGTTTGTGGTCAGTGGGGANTTCTCCTCCTTTTTCTCTCTTCTTCCCTGAATGGAAAAGTGATATCTGCAGGGAAGCAGCCATCCTGTGACCTTGTCACAGCGAGCGGGGAGTTAAGGGCATTGGGTGAAAAGTTGGCAGAGTGCCATGGTCCCTTCTCTGGTCCATGTGTCCATCCCAGGCTTCTTGACATGCAGAACAGGAAGATGCTTACTTGTTGAAGTCACGTGGTTAAGCCTTCTGTCATGCGTGGCCCCATAAACCCTCACTGACCCACTGGAAATGGACTCACCTGGGCCTTTCCTCCAAATCCAACTTCCACAACACAAGGACAGCCAATGTGTCGTACGAACAAATCTTGGTAATTCTGTTGATGTTGCTACTAATTACTCTTCTGTAATATCTTCCCCTTGATTTGGAGTTCCTAAATTTCTAGTAATATGCCAATAACCTTTTTATCTTCCCTAGAGTGTTGCCAAATCCTGTTAATTTGGCTTCAGTGAATTACGTCTTCTCATTTTCAAACACCGCTTCTTACTTTATCATCACATTCTCTCTTTTAGATTCTCTTCCTTTTACAGAGCACAGAGGGTGGTCTTCCCCTCAGACTAGAGCACCAAGGCCATCTCCAAGTGTCAGCTATCAAGGCCATAGTCTCTTCTTCTATAGCACTTAAAATGACTCCCAATTTATCTACACATGACTAAGTTCATAACCCTCATCTTCAGTTCACTGATTGAGACTGACATCTCTGAAAATCTGATGGCTATCTATTTTTCCCTCACTTCTGTTCCATAATTATTACCCAAAGTAAATGCAGCTTGAAAATATTGAGAAGACCATATTATAAGATTGATGAAATCTGCAACTAAATATCCTGCTTGATTCTGGAATGAAAAAGTGTCTAAGCTACACACAGCCGAAGCCAAATGGCTACACATGCTTGGGTGACAATGTCCTACCTCAATGACCATAGGTTGGCCTGAGCAGCATCTAGTGTCCCCACATGCTTAGGGCTAGGGCCAGGAGTTTTTTAGAGGGGAAAAGGGATTATTATTTTTTTCTTTTTCTTGTTGGATTGTTTGCATTAATAAGCATTTTTACAAACACTTTGTGGATGAATAGACAGACAGATTAAAGTTCTGTATGGGAAAGTCTTTTCACAGGTTCATTAGGGCATTGTGATTAATTGATGGTGGAGACCTTGATTCTAAAAAAAAACCCATCAATAGGTCCCCTCACGCACCATGGCGTGATTGTCTGTGAAGGCTGAAGTGCTGTGCTGAGCTTTCTTCTGTAGGTTTAGCTGATAGAACTTTTCCTTCACCATTGGGAGCACCACTTTGCTAAAACCTAGTAATATGTAGATTGTTCACATGGACACTTTGCTGAGGCTGCACCAACTGCAGCTGGAATCACCAAATGCAGCTGGAACAAAAGTTTGTTTTTCCTAAGGTATGACACTAGAGCTGAGTTTCCGTGGATATGTTTTTTTTTTTTCTTTTTACATAAACCCCAGTGGAAGAAACTTTTACTGTGAAAGGTAGTCCAATCAGATATATTCACTATCTTAATAAGCAAAGTAGATTGATCTCGGTTTATCTTCTTGGAGCTTAGAACCAATCGATCAATTTTCTTTCTGAATAATTACCATTTGAACATTGAGTTTGCCTTCCTAAGATTAGCACATAGAAAAGTCTGCATTTGAGAATATTAACATAATGCAGCTAAGCAGAGACCCACATACCAAAGAAGGAACAGTTTCATTTGGCAAGTTCTAACCAGTTCTGAACGATTATGAAGACGTACTGATCTCTTGTTCAGACACTAAAAACAATAAAGAAAATAAAGAAATAAGGCAATTCTGAGATTTATCATGTACACATCTGCAAGAGGGGGGAAAAAAACCCTCCGTAATCCACACTAAGCATCAATCACTGGAGCAGACTTGTAGGAGCCCCTAACAGCGAGGACGTGAGCTCCCAGCGTGTTGTCAGTCACAGCAACGCATCTGTCCTCAGAGATCTTTTCATCAATATGAAACTGCATAAGTTAGAACTATTTGTTTACTTAAAAATTTTAGGGGTGTGTGCTAATGTGTCACTAGTCCTATTAGGGATAAAGAGGCACAACACAGAATGCTCACTCTTCTGGAGGTTTACAGTCTAGCGAGAGGGAGAAACTGGCATGCGATTGGCGAGACATGTGACTGAATAAGAAGTGCCAGGAGAAAGCCACCAGCACTCTCAGGAAGGAGGAAGAGCACTGCAGCTGGGACGACAGCGACTGTGTTGGAATCTCCCTGGGAGCCCACATTTACTGAGCCTCACCACGTACCAGGGGCCGTGATTTTCCTTGTGTTTTTTATGCAAGCCCTTCACCAATCCTACAGATAAGTTTATTATCCTTACTTGAGAAATCTAAGGCAAAAGAGTTTAGCTTTTACAAAGTAGTTCAACTCCTAGAGCTGCCGGTGGGTGAGGATGGGAAATGGCAGAGGAGCTGAAGTCGCATAAGAAACCCCTCCAGATGCAGTGGTCTAAAGCCATTTCTCCTAATTTCTGTGGGTCAAAAATGTGGGGGCTGAGTGATTCCAACCTGGGGTCTTTTGTGAAGTGCAGTCAGGATTTCAGCCAGAGCTGTTCTCCAGAAGTTCTGAGTGGGATGAAGGATCACCCTCCCCACCGGCTCCTTACGTGGGGGGAGGTGACAGTTCCACAGTGCCACATGAGTGTCCTCCCTGCAAGGCAGCTGGCTCCCTGAGTGAGTGATCCAGAAGAGAAGTAACCAGGCAGAATCTATCTTTTCCATGGCCTAGCCTTGCAAGTCACATAGCATCATTTATACAACATTCTATTCATGAGAGATTTGCTCAGTCTGGAGAGGAATCAGGCTCCACCTTTGGAAAAGAGGAATGTCCACAAATTTGCGGGTATCTATTAAAAAATACCACTGGGATGGAACATAAGCAAGGCATAGGGGTCATTGAAACAAGTGTGTGGCAGAGGTTGGCTGGAATATGGAAGGGGTGGTGGGCATTACAGCTGGAAAGTTAAGTAACCGTCAGGTGGGGTAAGCCTTGGATTTCAGGTTTCATATAGATTTTTATGAGAAAGGTAACATATTCCCATTGAAGAGTTTTAAGCAGGTAAATAGTACTATGAAGAGAATTATATAATAAAAATAATTTGATTATTTCATTTGCAATGGATTAAATGAAAAAATAATTTGATTATTTCATTTGCAATGGATCAAATGACAGTACATTCTTGTAATAATTATTGCAATAATGGAGACTACAGTCTAGTTGGGGACAGATGCAAAAATTCTGTCCTTAAAATTCTCTAATGCTGCTTTAAAACAGTCCTCTAGACCAGGTGTTGGCAAACTTTCTCCATAGAGGATCACATAGTAAATATGTTTATCATTGTGAGCCATTGGTCTCTGTCTCAACTAATCAATTCTGCCATTTTTATAACACAAAAAGCCGTAAAAAACACGTGGGCTGTAACTGGCCTGTTGACCACAGTCTGCTGATTCCTGCCTCTAAGCTTGTCCAGTAATGCATTAGAAATCATTAGTTTTATCACACACACCCGATGGTTTTTCACATCCTCAAAGACTGCAATGTAAGACAGTGCAAATAAAGGATAGAATGAGGAAAAGGGAAGAAACAGATTTTGGATGAAAAGGGTTTATGGAGACTGTGCCTCTGGTGCACTGGCCTGCTGTGGCACGGGCCTGGCACAGAGGGCACCAGACCCAAGTGTCCAAGTTTACATGGTGCAGGCCTGTGAAGCAGTCACCACACAGTGGGGTTTAAATTAGAAATCCTCTAATCCTAAGGTAAATGAGGAGTCAGCAACACAATATAACTGACAAAAGACATCGAATCCTGAAAGGAAGTTTGGTGGTCAATATATATGAAAGACTCAACACAACCCAAGTAGCTTATCTGTCTTCCTAACCTAGGTAGGTTGATTTAGGTACCAAATGTTAAAATGACTATTATGTTTACCATAAACTATCAACATTATGTAAATATTGTTCTGCTCATCAATGTTCTACTCAGTTTGCTAAATTTTTGTAACAATAATCCCATTTGCCAGCTATTCTACAACTTCTCATATTGCTAAACTAAGAAACACCATATTTATATATAGTGTTCCCCTGAAAGAGGTACCTAGACTTTTTTTTATGAAATCAATGACTATAATTAGGGGAGGTCAACTTGTCAACTTTCATGTCTTTTTTTTCTTTTTCTTCCTTTTTTTCACATGAGAATCTATGATAAATGTTTCTTCTTAATTGACAGAATGTGTGAAAAGTGAACATAAACCTTGTTTCTCTTTGGCAAAAGCAAAACTTTATGAGTTCAAACCATGCCTTCACAAGTCATTAGCTGTTTCTCCTTGAAACGCTGTTTGTTCTCTCTTAGCCTCTGTTTCCTCATCGATCAAGCAGGAATAAAAGTAGCTAACTCAAATGGCTGTTCTAAATGAACACAAGTTAAAGAGAGAAAACAAAAATAACTCAAAATCCCATGACCACAGATTTTCACAGTTATCTGATATTATACTTTTTCTTTGTGAGCACATGTATATTTGTTATTACCAAATGTGTATAATAACCTGTTTCCCTCCCATTTAACAATACACTGTGAATATTTATTCAGTTAAATAATCTCATGCCAAAATTTTGCAGTAGCACTGTTCAGTAGCACTATGGAGTAGTTGTGTTAAATAATAACCAAAATTCAACAGTTTAATATTTTTCTGTGCTGTGTTCTAATAAAGATTGTATCGATTTACAAACCCACTGGAAGGGCTTAGGGATACTGATTTCCTTACACTATCACCAACCCTATGTATTATCAATTTTTAATCTCTTGCATGTTATTCATTACCTTAATGGTCATTTATGTTTCTATTTATTTCTGGGCCATTTATATTTATTGGCTGTATATATTTATTCTTTGATGAGTAAACAATTTTTGTTGCTTACTGCTCAAGACACCTCTCAACCTCCCAGTCACTGATGGCTTTGATTCTGCCATCATGGATGATTGTGGAACTTTCTTCTTCTATACCTCTCCTCTGACACTGTAAGACTTGTGCACCGTGTACAATTCTCACACGTCGGGATGGCTCACCTCACAAAGACCAGGAGACAGAGCCATTGCAATCAAGCAAGAGGAGTTTATTCCAGCATGCTGGGGTCACTCAGTCTCCTGGACAGGAGTGACCCTGAGATCTTAACACAAGCACTTTTTATACAGTTTGGTAGGCAGACTTTGGCAACAGGATGAGTTGTACACAACTTATTGGCCATCTGGGGTGACTTTTAATTTCATTGGTGGCCTTCGGTGGGGTGGTACACAGATGAGGAACTGGGGAATTGACTAATAGCCCACCCCTTTTGCAGTTAGGCCCCTCCTGGAACTGGGTGAACGTTGGGCTCTTTGGAAAGTCCTTTCCGCCTGGCAGCAGAAAGTCCAAATCTTCTGGCGACAGAAAGTCTCAAGCACCTGGTAATGGAAAGTCCTAAGTATCTGGTATTGTTTACCAAAAAGGTTGGGGGTTATCTCTACCTCTACAACATCATTCTGAGTGACTCCAATATCCATCCAGATGGACAGTCCTTCTAATTTCTGCCCTGAGTACTTTTTCTTTCTCATCACCAATTATTCTTTTCTCCTCCTCCCTTTCCTGCAATCCTACATGGCTGTATATATGAATAATCATCACTGATAACTGCACCATCTCTAAAGTCCCTGATTCAAGAATCCCATGCAGGGGCCATCAATTATGCTCCCCCCACCCCACTTTCTCTAGAGCCAAACTCCAGCATTTTTTGACTGCATCAAGACATCAACTCCATAAACATTTTATGAACTTGACTGCCAGGGGACTGCCAAGAAAACAAGATTTTAAATCCCAAAGTCCCCACACTACACTAACATAGTTTCTTAACATTAAAATGAATGTGAAAGTTTGTCTGTATTAAGAATTGAACTTGCCTATTAGGGAACAACATGGTCACTATATATGCAAAGTCAACTGGGCAAAAATATCCATGTCCCAAATTGAAATTGTGCACTTTCTTATCTACATGGTCCTCACAAAATATAAAATTGGGGGGCAAACTTGGTCTTTATTGAAAATTAGATTTTCTTTTCTTTTGCACATACTTTCCAAAACACGTTCATGGTATCATGATTCCTTTGTCTGTTTAACTGGTCTCAGTAAGATAGAAAGTCCTATATGATTTTCCTAGTCCATGGCTACTGTGTAATGGGGGGTCATTAGTGTCTGAAAATGTTTGTGGTCAGTGGGGAATGACCTGCTGAGCCTGCTGGGCTTCACTTCTCTTCCAACCCTCACTTATTCCATTTCTTTTTAAAATCAAACCTAATTAGCACATGAAACATTTTGATACAATCTTACTCATTTTCATTCTTGTACTTTACAAGGTCTCATTAGTCTACTAACTGGCTACCATTTTAAGTGTCTCATAAACCCATTGACCAACTACTATTTAAAGTTATGGAGTTAGTATCAATTTGGTAACTGGGAAATTACAAGGTCATTATTTTAGGTACCATGAGAAATCCAGAAGTATTTGAAGTGTTTTCTATATTCAAAATGTCTAAAACAGAATCATGAGCTAAGACAAACATGTAACATTATACAAAAGTTGAAATTAACATGGAATAATTATAAATATATATGTATATGTCAATGTCCATTCAATATGAAGTATTCTCATATCTATACATGTGTAGGTGTGTATATATGACATAGGCACACATATTTAAAAGGTTACAGTGTGCGTGATTGTGATTAGGTGCATGTGTGTGAAATGATGTAACAAGGTGATTATAATGACTGATAGAAAATGGCACACCAATCAGAGAACTAAAAAGTAAATGTTTGTTCCTATCCTGCATAATTAAATTAAAGTACGTTTCTAAATATATGTGGGGTGTCCCATGAAACATTTAAAAAAGAAATATAATATAACAAAAACATACATTCATAGAGTTCAAATCTTCTTTGTATTGCTTAATTTTTGAATACTTTTATATTTAATCTATATTCTTTCACAATGCTATGGAAAATTTTAACATCATTTTATTAAGAAAAATATAAAGAAGAACCAAATGGTTTATTCTGTGATCCTGGAAACTGAAATCTTCCTTCCTGAAACACTCTGCAAGAGTCAGCTGGATTTCTGGCCTCTTCTTTCCATGTCCGAGACCATGTCCATTAGAGCAGGATGAAATGAAACATTTGCACATTCCTTCTGAAAGAAAGTGGGCTGAAATGCCAGGTACCAATCAAGCTTTATTAAAGGAAAAGAATCTGCTGTACTTCACTCAAAACGGAGGGCAGCACTAGGTGTGGGGGTGGGAGAGCTTATATAGGCTGTAGGGAAGGCTGATGTGATCAGGGAGGGGTTTGGTGCTAGAGTGGAAGATAAGGCTGGCGGATGCAATCAGGTGGAAGGTTGCACCCATGCAGAAGTAGAGGAGTTTCTATTTCTCAGAAACCACGAGGTTTCTCATAAAGGAAAGGCTGGTGGTGTGTGCTCAGTGTGTGTAAAAATGGTGCCAGTCACGTCCAAGACGGCACCAATCAAGTCCAA
>NW_007754632.1:7689-7898 GCF_000696425.1 Galeopterus variegatus | reverse complement strand
CAGCCTAGCTTTGATTCATAAAGGCCACATCACAGTGATTCTTAATCTTGTGCTGCAGCTCTGAATCATTCCAGAATGGAGCGTCAAGGGGATGAATAAAGTGGTTACTCTGCTCTGTTCATTGTGTGGGGTGGGCTAAGGAGGAGTAAAGTCTGGGCTGTGCTATCATGTTGGAGAGGAAGGTTCTTATCTCAGGGATACTCATCTTT
>NW_007754632.1:6595-6950 GCF_000696425.1 Galeopterus variegatus | reverse complement strand
AAGTCTGGGCTGTGCTATCATGTTGGAGAGGAAGGTTCTTATCTCAGGGATACTCATCTTTGAAGGGTGCAAAGACAGAAAATGTTAAAGCCTACTTCTCCCAGGAGTAAGGGGTTAGTGACTTTCAATGCTCTGAAAATAAAGAGGAGAAAACAATCATATTTGCAGGCATTCTTTAACAGGCATTCAGAAAGATAGATTATGGTGGCGTAATTAAATCTGCGTTTTACACATTGCAGAATGGAAATCTCAGAAATATTCTGAATTCAAATCATTTTTCATCTGTAGGCAATTTTAGATTAGGCTTTAAAAACATATATGAATTGCAGGCAACTGCAAAAAAAAAAAAAAAAAA
>NW_007754632.1:0-6292 GCF_000696425.1 Galeopterus variegatus | reverse complement strand
AAAAAAAAAAAAAAAAAAGCACACATGAGGCACATTAAACTTTAAATTCCTTTCATATCCAACAAAATGACCCCTCATGTTTGATCACATCTCCTTATCAAAACAATCCTGCAGCCCTTCCGTGAGAACGCATCTGAGGATTGGAATCAAGAAGCTGTCCCCCAGGCCTCTCCTGTTTCTTCCCAATGCATTGTCACCAAGATATTTTTAGTTCCTGAAACCTATGCTGTTCTTTCTCCCTGACATTCTTTGCGTCTCTTGCCCAGCAGGCCTAGTTGCCCACGTATGCTCTGCTCCCTGTGTGTGTATGCTTGTGTGTGTGCACTCACGTATGTACACAGACCTTCCTGGAGACCAGAAGTTGTAAACTGGCCAAGGAAGGATGGGCTTTCATCCACATGGTGGACCCTAGAGCTATGACAATTTGGCTTGGTTCCTAGTAAGGTGCTGAAATAAAGCAATTTGGGAGGGATGGGACTGACTGGAGCCCCCAGGCCACGAGCCCCCCTCCTTCCACCCCAAGGACCTAGACTGCCTGGGGTCTTGGCAGCTCCTCCAGTGATGAGGGAAACTTGGCTCTCCTCTGCCTCATTGTTTTTCTGCACTCAGGATCGTGATGTGTTTCCTTTTTTCTCTTCCAGGGTCAACAAGTCTCCCTCCTGTCTCTGGACTCTCTTCCTACTCTGAGCTGTTTGCCCTGGCCTACCAGCTTACGCTATAACACTCTTGCCTTCTACCTGTATTCCTTCTTTCCTTTTTCTCCCAACTGTTCCTTCTTGTGCCCAATAATGCATACAAATTTAAATAAGTCTATCTCCTACACCAATAAAGAGCAAATAAAAAATGTTTTTTTCACGGTTTCCCCACTTTTCTTCTCTCCTCTCCCATTTTCCTCTCTTCCTTCCCAGCCGTTCCTCCTCACCTCCTAATTTTTCCTTTCCACCCCTTCTTCTCTTTCACTCTGTGGCCTAGACTGAATTAGGAATCACAAATGTGTACTTAGAGAAAACATCTTCTCTGAAAAAACCAAAACAAAACAAACAACAACAACAACAAAAATGGGCCAGTTTGAGTTTGTTTTGTAAATGTTTATTATCAACTTCCAATGTGGCGGAGTCAGTACATTCTCATTAGTCCATCTCCTCATTTAGTAGCTCAGAGGAGTCCCAGAGCGAACTCCCTCAAATCGGGTCAGTTCATGCTGCACTGCCTTCAGCCTGATATGAGCCTTACTGTGCAAGGTTATGTCCAAGAGCCAGCAAACGTTCCCTTGTCTCCAGGGCTCACCACTGTTTCAAATCCTCTGGCAAACCTAATGGAAGAACTTCTCTGTCTGGGAAATTTTGCAAGTAAACTTGGAAGTATTTGTTCACTGGAGTTTGAATCTGAGCCAGACAGTTCACTCAAAACCAGCCTTCCACTAAGCAAACCAATGTTATGAAAGTTTGCATGCATTTGGGCAGTAAACAAAGACCATTAATGAGTTTAAAGATTTTTCTTTAATCTGTTACTTTTAGACACATTAAAAAAAAATTACTCTCTGGAGAATGAAGTAAGACCTTGAGAATCTGTAATTGAAAGTATCTGGTTCAAACTGGATCTGAGGATCCTCCCAGGTGTAAATTTCTATATTAATTTATTATATCCACCTGAAATATCCATGCTGACCCAAAGGATGCTAAAAAAGAAAAAAAAAAGAAAAATCCAAGCAGTTGGTGAACACCAAGCCTTGATTATTTGGGAGCTGTTGATGTGGTTTATTAATTACTCAGGCTGCTCACTCCTGCCCTTCCTCTGTTCCTTGCAATGCTATTTGTCTTCTTTCAGGGACATACACCTTCATTAAATCCCATCCGTCCTTGCCTCAGCAGCATCCCCTGGAAGATACCCCCTCTCTAGATGCACCATCATTTATCATCACCCTTTGTTTGTGCTCTGTCAACCAGTTTTCAATTTATTTTGAATTCAGTTTATGATTAAAATTTAATGAGATCCAATCAAGTGCTTTTCTAAAATCAAGATGCCTCTGTAGTCTCATCTGTATCTTCTATTGTAATGGCATGAAGGAAAGCTTATGCAGGTTTCCAGCCTGGCAATTCTTTATAGAACACAGGTGGCATGTTTTCACACCTCCTTAGCTTCGAAGTGAATGGTTCTAAAACATATTTATTCCAGAAGCTTCTAGGGGTTATGAGGCTTCCCCTATCCCCTTTCTCTCTCCCAAACAGCTGTACCAGTCAGTGTTCCCAACTGAGATATGATAGGTTTAAGTGCACAGGTTCTGGTGCTGAACTGCTTGGATTTGTATCCCAGTTCTGCTACTTACTGGCTATGTGACCTTAGGAAAGTTATTTAACTTCCCTGTCTCAGCTTCCCCATCTATAAAACAGGACTGACAATAGATCCTAACAAATAGGATGGATGTGAATATTAAATAAGTTAATACTTATACAACCCTTGGAACAGTATTTCACACATAGTAACCATTCAGTAAATATTAATAATGATTGCTAACAAAGGGTAAGCTTTCTTAAGTATAATCATTTCATTAGTTTGTATTTTGATTTATCAGCATAATCTATATCAGCCACTGGTAAACTACAATCCTTGGGCCAAAGGTCGCACATGACATATTTCTGCACCAGCCTATTGCTAAGAATGGTTTTCACGTTTTTAAAGGGTTGTTAAAAAAAAAAGAAAAAAAGCAGAATATGAGACAGGGATAGCATGTGGCCCATAAAGCGTAAACTATTCACTATCTGACCCTTTGCAGAAAGTTGCAGCCCCTGATCTACATGATTTAATGGAAAGAGATAGGAAACTATAGGCTAGATATGGCTTCACCAATTGCTTGTTATATGACTTTGGAAAAGACACGTTAAATGTGTCTAAGCCTCTGTGAAATAGGAATGGCAAAATGATAACCCTTACCGTGCCTGGGGCCCAGGCTCATTTTAAGAACCAAATGAGGTAATTCGTATGAAATGTGCTAGAAATGACTCACATATAGGCATGTTGGTTAAAATGATATGGTCTCCATACATTAGGTTCATATAATCATGTTAGCACCTAGGTATAAAACCACGGAACATTGTCTTCAGAAAAAAGAGTTCCAAAGCTAAATCACTTGTCCCAGTAAAAAATAATAACAAAATAGCCATTGTTGTTTGAGAGCTTGATACGGGCCAAGCTCTACAATCAACACTTGAGTTACATCTTCTTCTTTTATCCTCACAACACCTCTATGGGGAAAGTGTTGTTATTTTCCCCATTTTGCAGATGAGAAAAATGAGGCCCAGAGAAGTTAAGTAATTTTGTCAAGGCCACACCTCTAATTGTGCAGCTGGCAGAGGAAGAATTTAACCTAGGGAGTCTGAATGCAGAGCCTGTACATTTAAGTACTGCATATTTTGCCACATCCTGGAAATATGTGTTGATTCAGGGTAAGCCCCTCTAGAAAGGAGAAGTCACAGTAAACTGTGATTGTGGTCATTAGATATGTTCATGTGTGGCCTGATAGAGACTTGCTTCCCACACAGGCCAGGGTGGGTCTAATGGACCTGCAGAAAGAGAGGCAGGCATCATGGGAGGAAAAGAAGCTTTCTGATCAACAATGAGATCAGAAAGGTAGTGTTGTGAAAACTAATGGGCTCTGTTTCGGGAAACTAATAATTTAAGGCAGAATGTGCTGGAAGAAGAAAAAGTTGCTGGGAACAGACATGAGCAAAGAGTTGGAGGCAGCTCAAGGGGGTTGATGAGAGCTGTGTACAGAAAAAGAAAGGGGAGGAGGGTGAAGCATGGGAAATTCTGTGGATGGGACACCAGGGGAGCACTGTCACATGGGATGTCACGGCCTCCGACATCTGGATACAATCTTATCTGTAAAGCCAGGCTGCTCTGGGTAGAGCTGAGAGAAAGATCTCAGGCCCAAGGAGGCAAAAATGAAGCCAAAGTGAAAGATTTCGAGAGGGAGAAACTGACAGATTTGAAGATGCTGGTCAGAATCCAAAAGCTAAAACCACAGCTCACAGTCCAAAGGGCAATGACATTCCAGAGAAGAAAAACTACCGTCTCTGGGGTCAGATTAGAATGAGTAAGAACCAGACTCTCATGCACAACTGTTCTAGCCTAGCTGTATGTCCCTGGGACCAGCCTCTGTTCCTAGCTGGTGCCCACCCACGCCCACCCCAGGCAAACATTCTCACCCTCTGCTGAACGCTTTTTTGTATTTTAAGGGACATGTTCACTCTCTCCTGGTGGTCTCATGACTTCCTCATTGATATTGGTTCTTAATCTTTGTGAACTTTAGAATCACTAGTGCAGCTTTTCCTTTTCATTTTTTAAGTAAATATATACCCACATGGTGCAAAGCTTAAAAAGGTATAAAATGTTCTGAAAAGCAAATCTCCCTCCTGTCCCATTGCCAGTCATCCAGTTCCCTTCCCAGAGGCAACCACTGTTCCTAATTTCTTACAAGATGACGTGTGCATACATGATCTTACATCATACTAAGGATGGCGTATTCTACACACTATTCTTCAATCTTTTAAAATTAACAGTAAATCTTGGAGATAGTTCCACTTTGGTTTACACAGCACTTCCTCATTCTTTTTTAAAAGATGCAGAGTATTCATTGTACAGATATACTACAAACTTTAAAAATCAGAACGTTTTGGACATGTGGGTTGTTTCTAGCCTTTGCTACCATAAACATCACCACATTGCCTGTCTTCATAGCTTTTCACACAATATGCACGTATCTCTATAGAGGAAATTCTTAGAAGTGAAATTACTAAGTCAAAGGGCACAAGCTTTTAAAATTCTGATAGCTAACTGCCAAATTGTACTGATTACACTCCCCTTGGCAAGGTATGAAAAAATCTGTTTCTCTGTGGGACTTAAAAATACACAGAAGCCCTGATCCCTCCTGAGTCTCTAGGTGTGGGGCCTGGGCATCCGTATTGGGAGTCTCAGAAGGGAATTATGAGCCAGAAACTCACCTGGGTCCTCTCACCCTCCAGCTTCTCCCTTCCCCCAGGGATTTGCCACAGTGCAGTATACATGGCCATTGTCCTCCAAGCCTGACAGGCCTCAGCTTCTCACAGGCTTCTGAGCTCAGCATTCAAGCTGATGAGCCTGAGACTGTCCAGGCACTGCCAGCGCTGGTGCTCGCAGGGTCCCGGCTGGCAGGTCTTCTAGCCCCATGTGGGGCCAATGCTTTCTCCCTAAGTCCTGGCTCAGAAAACAGGGCTTTTCCATGTCAATCCAGTTGCTGCCCTCTGTCAGGGACTGGAGCACAATCCACGCCAGGGATACAACCATGTGGACAGCATATGGAAAAGGCCTGGAAGAAAACAGGAAATATGGAAATGGTTAGCAGTGGTAAGATACTGAGTGATGTGAGAGAAAAAAATGTGGAGTAATTTTACAACGTTGATACTAAAAACAAATAAAATTGCCATCTTTGATATAATCTACTCATCTGCCTATGGCCCCCTGATGGGGCATTTGTGCGTAATTGTTCTCTGTGCCTTGGAAGGGTTGGCAGGGTTGACCATGTTCTTCCAGTTCTGGAGGGGCTGGGAGGGGCCCATGTAGTAGTGGCAGGTGTGCCCCACCCTCTTCTAGGCGAAGCTCTGTAGATGCACAAACAGACCAGCACCAACACCTCCCTGCATGGAGCCAAAGAGCAGATGCTCCCATCACACTGGCTGGTGGAATCACCTTTATTCTACAAGTGAGGGTTGCAGTCAGCTATGCCTGTGGGCAGGACCTCTTAGGCATGGCCCAGGCCTAACTTGGGGGCTAGACACTGAGAGGGCATTTAATAAATATTTATGAGAGGAAGAAAGAGAGGAAGGGAGAGGGATCACCCATGTGGCATAATTTTAAGAACCGTGAGCACTGGGCCCACCAGATACTTCCCAATGCCCCCCATGGAGCCTGACCTTTTCACTGACATTGATCCTTCCAGCTATGTGATCCATCCCTTTTCTGAAATATTCATTTGACAAATCTTTATTGAGTTCCTATTATGTGCCAGGTACAGTTCTAGATGCTGAGAATAGAGCAGTGAACAGAACAGTCGAAAATCATGCCCGTGTGAAGTTTACATTCTGGGTGGAGTGGAAAGGTAATAAACGAACAAGAATTTATTAGATATGTGTATTTATAATATACATTTCACAACTGCTAGAGAGGAAGGTAAAGCAGGGAAGGGCGATGGGAGTGAGAGGAGAATGTAAAAATTTTAGAGAGGGTGACCCGAAGTCCTCACTGAGAAGGTGACAGC
>NW_007754631.1:7275-7899 GCF_000696425.1 Galeopterus variegatus | reverse complement strand
GAGCAGCACGTGGCGGGGGAACGCGCGGAGGTGGGGACGCGGTCGTGAGGGAGCCCTGAGCCCCCTGCCGGCGTCCACACGACCCTTCGAAGCGCAGGAGCGTGGCGGTCAGCCCCAGGCTGGCTAACGTGCCTTCAGGTTTCTCCCGGCCCTACAGACGGCCTCGGGGGACTCCGGGCAAAATGCTGAGGACGGTGTCTAGGCCTTGTCCCGCCGCCGTCTGCCGCCCAAGCATTGCAAGGCCTGTCTGAGCAGTGGTGAGGCGTTTGGTACGTTTTAATCTGTGGCAAGCAGAAGGGTCTCTATATTTCTAGGCAGAAATATGTATCCACGATCACCGTAGATATGGCCGACCCGGTGGACCACCTCTCAGCCAGAAGGCTCTTCAGGAAACTTTAGGAAAGAGCAGCACCTTGGACAGGGAGAAGGAGCCATCCCCGGCCTTTAACTAAGGCTGTGACTCTGCCGCTGTCTATGGCTTCCTATGCAGGGGTCCAAACAGCTGCCTGAATGAGACGTGGGGTATGCAGATTGTTTTTATTTTTCATTTTCTTCTTGAACATGGGGCTCTATACAGTGTTATTGTTATGAAAAGTGCCACGCTTTCTGTGGGATGGATAACCT
>NW_007754631.1:4896-6382 GCF_000696425.1 Galeopterus variegatus | reverse complement strand
CCACTTCTGTTTACATCACAGCCCCCTCTCCATTCCTCCACCCCAAGAAATGAATGGACTGCAAATTCTCCCGCCAGCCAGTGTGCTTCTCTTTGCTGCCACAAGCTCTGTGCAATTGCAGTCACAGACAATCAGATTAAATGTCCTATCACCCAGCATTGATCAGATTAGCAACCTTGTGACTATTCATTAATTGTATTTTCTCTTGGAGCCCTATTCAACTCAATACCAAGTGCATTATTTGTGGCATAAAAAAGTACATACAAATAGGATATTTGTTATGTTTTAAAGTGAATTATTTACTACCTTTTCAAAACAGAATATAAGAGGATAGGTAGGTCAATGCACTGTTAATTTTCCTAGGGCAAAATAGTTAAACTAGGAGATTTCCCAAGAGTCATTACATTTCTGTAAAAGTCCTTTTAGGATTCCTGTTTCCTCAGTGCCTTAGGAAACTCCATGCTACCTGGGCCTACCTTTTTGTGTGGTTGGAGTCACAGAGGGCAAGCACGGACCCTCAAAGTGAAGGGGAAAAGAAATCGGGATATTATGTGTGTGACTAGAGAAATCTCAAGGATTGTTGTACAGGGTTTAAACATGATGAGAAGAGGACAAACGTTACCAAGGATGTTTCTCTGTCTCTGATGCCCAACGCCCAGAGGCCAGCCATGTCCCCTGGGTATCATGCAGAGTCGTATGAAGGAAGTTGAAGTCTAGCTCCAGAAGGAGAAAGCTGTGGGAGGAGCCACCTCGCCTTGTCTCTCACAGAATGCTGCTCTCCCTTCTTCCCACGGGAAGAAACCGAGGCCCTGGCCAGTCAGGAGACTCAGGGGATGCACTCACTGGGTGGCAAAGCACGTAAAACACAGACCTCCCACCAGCATCACCAGAACCTCTGCTGACTTGAGGGTCACATGTCCGGCGCTCCCCTGTTTGTTCCATTTCATGATTCATAGCGTTTCAGTGGAAGGAAATTTGGAAGAAAAGTTGCTAAATAACTACTAAGGAGTGGGTCAGCCTCTCTGGGAAAATGGTTGAGAATGTCATTATTTGACATTATTAAAATTAGATGAAGAGTGCAGGAAACTAGGGAAGGAGAGACTCTTGGAAAGACCAATGAATGGAGCCATATCACGTTTTTTCTCCAGCATGAACTTTTCATGAAAACATTTGCTTTCTTGTTTTCATTCACTTCTATGACTTTCCTCCATTTCCAGTCCATAAATGGGGAATACCTGCTACTTGGACCTTTTTATATAAAATAACGTGAGTAATTTAATGTTTCATGAGCTCCTGGCACTGTGCTGGGCACTTTATCTCAGTTAGTGAATTTTAGGTTCCCTCCTGATCCCATGCTGCTCCTGCAGGGTTGGGGAGGGCAGAGGAATTCCTTTCATGAGCTTGGGGCCAGGTAGGTCTCAGTCCAGGACCTGCTACCCCTCCCCAGTCATCTTACTCTGAGCAAGGTGCTGACTTCTCTGAGAGC
>NW_007754631.1:0-4261 GCF_000696425.1 Galeopterus variegatus | reverse complement strand
AAAAAAAAAAAAGTGTAATCGGTGTAAATCTACTGTTTTCCTTCCCACTTTGCTATTTTCCATATGTCTTTGTTTATCATTTACTTTTTATAGCCTGTTAATTTTCCAAAATCTCTCCAAAGCAGATTTAATTGGGGCTAAAAAGTCAGGAATCCTATGAAAAAGAAATCCCTGTGGCAATGGATAGGTGAGGGAGTAAACATTTCACTGACAGAAAGGCTCTAATGTTTTTTATTCCATGAAAATCTGCTTGATTTATAAGCAACAGTTGATATCCCAATAGGTAAGGTTAAATTCACTCTTAGAGAAATTTTAATTTCAATGTTACTATTGTTATAATCAGAGGGTCTCCCAAGATGGAAATGTCAGCAGAAAAATAGGGGCCTACCTGAGAAACTCATCTAATGGCAATTTGGGGACGTGTGTGTGTGTGTGTGTGTGTGTGTTACAAAGTTTGGCACTAAAACGTATGGATTTGCGTAATACCTAAGAACATGTCTATTTACTTTTAACCAATGGGTTAAAGGAATCGTCAAAAATCAAACACAATAAAAAGGAACAATATTTATGGCATTTTAAAGCCTATCCCATTATTGGTTAGTGCTCCCCTCAATTGTTTAACTGCAATTGGTTTCACTTTCTCAGTGTGGATGATTTTTATACATCTGAGTTAAAAAATAATGCTGCTTGCAAGTGAAAAGTTAAAGACCAAGACAAGGCCTATTAGAATAACATTACACTTTTTTATTTCCTGCACTTACTTTGTCAATTACTAATTATTTCCCTTTTCCTATGCAACAAAATAGAAGCCATAAAATCCTTGATTTAATGAAAACTTCTTTACCAAATAGGTTCTCCACCTCTGCTGAAGGCTCATAGGTAATTTATCTACCTCAGTAGGCAATGACCTTTTGTGAATCATGAGTCATTCCTCACTCCTAATGAGATGGATCCAGATGCCATCCCACCCTCGGCCCGGCCCCCTCCTTCCTCCATCCCACAGAGGCCTCATGGCTCCTGCACCCCGTGCCTCCCAACTTCTCTGAAGTGGCCTGTAATTAGTCTCCGCACAGGGAACCTGCTCAGGAGGCCATCTCCCTCCTCCCTGTGCTCCTTGTTAAGGTAACTCAACATTGAATCTTCTCTAAATGGCCCTGAGGAAAAAGAGGTGAGGGGTGGTAGAGGCCAAGGGAAGTCTCATTATTGTCTGGGAAATAGAAATACTTCCTGACACTACCAGAGAGGCCTCACCTCCTACTAGTCCCAAACTACAGTAATGGAGAAACGAACCAGGTGCTCAGAATACCGTGTTGGGCTCAGTATTTTAGCACCACCGAGTAGCACACATTGGGAGCCACACTTCAGTCCTGTGGCCTCCAGGAGGTTTTGGGCTGAGGAGACTGTAATGTGCACAGTTCCTTGTAAATTGCTCACATGTATTACTGACTCCATATTATACACGTGTATTACTATTTATAACGTATTACTAATTATATACATGGGTCCCTAATTATATACATGTATTACTGTACACACATATGTATTGCTGTCCTGCAC
The DNA here is from genome assembly GCF_000696425.1 of Galeopterus variegatus. Taxonomy (NCBI): domain Eukaryota; kingdom Metazoa; phylum Chordata; class Mammalia; order Dermoptera; family Cynocephalidae; genus Galeopterus; species Galeopterus variegatus. The sequence continues at coordinate 2,704 of NW_007754631.1, read as the reverse complement.
TGATGTATTAAGTGCATTATAAAACACAAACAAAACTAGAACTTTGAGATCTGTTTTTACATATAGGTTTAAATGTTTTCTCCCTGTTCACTTCTAGATCTTTTTATAAATATTTGTGCTTTCTGGGTTCTAGGGAGAGAAGAATGACATGTGAGTGTTTTGTCCAAAAGTAGATCCCTACAAGGCCAAAAGTAACCGTGCTGGGGGTTGGTATAGCAACTGTCTGAAAGGGCGCGTTGGTCCCGCACCCATCTCACCCCAGCCCCACAACGTGCTGTTCATGCTGTGCTTTCTGTTCATGAGTGGCCGCTGCTGAGTGAAAATATTTGCAGACGAATAGCTCAGGAATTCCTTCCGGAGTCATGTGGGGAATCTAGCTCCAGCACACGTGGGCCATGGTGGAAGGTTTGGACTGGCAGCTGCAGACCGAAGAGGCGCTGGCAGTGAGTTCCACTGCCCTCCCCGCGCGGGGGAGAACGTATCCTTTCCCTCTGAAAGGTCAGAGAGAAATGGACGTGGCCTTTCATTGCTGCCCTCACCAGAGCAACGTCCCGCGTGAACGTGAAAGGCGTGAACCCTGAGATGTAGAAGTAGGCGGAGCGAGCGGCGGGGCGTGGAGCAACGTCAGGCTGGACGTCTCCAACCCTGATTCTGATGGCTTCTTGCTGCCGTGTCCCCAGAGCATAAGAAGTAATGGGACCCAACTTGCAAACCAAACCGCATAGCAAGTCCAAACTTTGAAATGTTTATTCAAGTGCTTTTTAATTAATATGCACATTCATATAACTGATGCTATGAAGCTACCTTTAAATTATTTTAAATTCACGAGGTTGAATGACAGACTCAGTACACTAATCTTACAGATAAAACTACATTTTGGGGGATCGGGGAGAAACCCAATCCCTTCAAATAGGATATTTTCTCATAAGACCTAGATATTCCTATTTAAATTCAAATAAAATAGAGTCATGGGCACAGGTCTTGTGGTTTTTTGAAAATAATTAATTCAAAAAAGAGGAATAGAATTTCTTGATGACTTTCTGCATTTGAAATAAGTAAGCTACCAAGAATACAAACACTTGACAGCGTGTATATTTGTTCTCATTTAAAATACTAAACACTTGAGCCTACGTTTTAGGAAAATAATTTTCTAAAAATAAATAAAACAAAAAGGAAAAATCCCTACCAATATACAATTTTTTTCTAGGTCAATGACTTGACTTTATTCACATGTCTGGGTGAGGCTGGTGACTGAAACCTGCCAAGGGAAGCCACTGGATTTGACACACTTGAGTCAGCTGTAGGATTTCTGCCTTAAATCTGTCAGGATGGCCCTGTGGCCACTTCTGCAAAAACCCGTGGGGACAAAATTTATTGTTATACCTCAATAGCTTTTTGTTCACCTCCAAAATAGGGGTCCCAGGTCATGCTAACGATTGTGGAGAGACAAAATGCTCTCTCTATATTTTATTAAACAGATCTCTTAATAATTAATCAAATGTGAAAATTATTTTCCATCATTCTGACACTAAGGCTAAAGCATTAGGGTTTCTTTCTTCTTCTTCTTTTTTTTTTTTTTCTCAGCCTGTTTCTTTTCCTTTTAAATTGCCCTCTGTGGATTTCCTCAGCTACAAAGCAAGTGAGTAGAGAAAGCCCGATTTACGACTCGGCTTTTTAAACCATAATCACCCTCTGGGTTTCTACTGGAGAAGGGCTGGGGCATTTTGTAGGTTGTCAGACAAACACCTGAGAAAATCTGTCCTCGGATCCCTCAGACCCATAGAGGAGACATGATGCCATGAGTAGGAACAATTCCATGGAAGCCCACTCCATGCATGTGAGAGCCCCCAGCACAGAGCCTCAAATAGGAGATGGTGTCATTGGAATGTAAAGACAGGGCTCTTTCTCTGGAAGAGTTTCTGTGTTTCAAGAAGAAAATAGCTTAGTAAAGATCACTTTCTTCACCTGGGCTGGGGTAAGAAGGGAACATAGCAGAGCTGAGGTATTCGCCCTGAGTTCCACTTCCAGGCATTCAGCAGTGGATTTGCACTATTTCAGCCTCCAGCAGATGGGTGGCATCTTAGGGAGTCAGGGCCCAAGTCACTGACAGATTAACACCAGATAAGGGACGTTGCTAGGGAAATGCACAGCTAGCACTTCCTCTGACCTTTCCTTAGTAAAAGGTCAGAGAGAAATTAGAGGTGGTCTTTCATTGCTGTCTTATCAAGGAACATTTCATCTGAATGTGTAAGACGTGAACCCTGCAAATGTGGAACTTGAGAGCATATGGGTGGGGACTGTGGAGTTGGGCTTACATCAGAAGAGGGGCCTCTGAGGAGTGTGTGAGGAGGGGTAAGCATGGGTAGGCGCACAGCTGAAGCTACCACACTCGGTGATGCAAAAGCCAAGTGGGCAACAGGAACGGTTTGGAAACGCACGGAAGAGCAATGACTGCTGGCAGCAGCGTCAATATCCTCCCTCTGAGCACTAATTACATTATTAAGCAAACAGACCAACACAGGGTCTGAAGGACGGAAACATGTATTTAGTATCCAGTCACTCTCCACTTGGCTGTAAATAATCATGCGCGATACACAGTTCTTCCCAACCAAAGTACACTATTGGGCATTTCCTTAACTTCTCTTTAATTTCCTGAGCTTGAGACAGGGAAGTATTGTTTTCCACACAAGCCATTCTTGGAAAA
>NW_007754630.1:3862-7899 GCF_000696425.1 Galeopterus variegatus | reverse complement strand
CCCTTTTTTTTTTTTTTTTTTTTTTTTTTTTAAACTTTGCCATAGCCAGAGTAGCTGGTTGCTAAGGACTTAGCTAAAATTTCCAAAGAGTAGACTCTTCAAATTCTCTTCTCAGGAACTTGAAAGGTAAAATGACAACACCCTAAAATAAAATTAAGACAATTTTCTTTCTTAAATATGCATAAGACAAATGCTCTCAGGATATTTCAAATTAGGCTGTTATTTTTGGTTTTCACCAACATATTATTTAAAAGAAATCCTGAACATATTTTTGAAGTTTTTCTCATTTTCCTTGTAGGTTACATGTTTGAACATCAGCACTCTTGATAAAAGATAGAGGCACTACAATGAAAGGTACTAAAAGAGTTTCTGGAAAACAATCCAATTTCTATTACATGATAATAAGGTTTGCTTGTCAAGAAGAAAAAAAGTTGTAAACTACTGATTCCAAGGATTTTTTTCTTCATCAAGTTCTTTCTCCTTGTTCCACAATAGCCAATGAAAAGCATTGGCTTGTGAATTCTCAGGCAATAATTAAATATAAAATAAGTAAACGATAAAAATGATACTTATTTCCAGGCACGAAGAAAAGAGTCACAATTAAGAGTATGCAGTTCTGTCCTCCTTCAGTGGAAAACACTTTCCTCCACTCTGCCTACGCTAGGAACTAGAGACAAGGCCGTCAGATATCTTAGTTCTAGGTGTTCTTCCTTTCTAGCCTTCCTCAAAGAGTCTCCAGAGACACCAGAATGCTAATCCACAGTAAAGCTGCAGTATTAGTCCACATGAAAGATGAATATAATGCCTAGGATCAAGAAAAGCAGCGAAGATGTACTCTGACCTCACACCCTCTCCTGCTCATTCCGGGCAGGGCCTGCTGCTGCTTGCTTCCGTAACCCCAATGGGAGATCTCAACCCTGCCTTGGCGATACTCCCGGGGCCTCCAAGGTCTCCAGTGATGTCCAGAAATGCACAAAAAACTTCTCATAATAAAAGAAAATCAATTCACTCTCATGAAACCATATGCCATCAACATTAAAATGTCACCTTTTAAGAAATATTAATTTGAAATAGCTCTTTGGAGGCAAGGACTCAAACCACAAAATCAAGCAAACGTTCCCATTCTGCTGAAACTCCAAAAGGGCTGGGAATTACAGTCATGCTGGATCAAACCAACAAATGTTTTCTTGTCCAGAGACTCTGGACACTCAGCCCCTTTTTCTCAACACTTCACAGTCCCTTTTTCTCTGACAAACATGTGAGAGCAGAATTCCCCCTCTTAGCCCCCTTTTGAAGACACTTGGTTAAGTGTGGAAGAGGTGTGAGTATGTCCACAAAGTAGATTTTTTTTTTACTTACAGAGAGAGAAATCTAACAAAGAAGAAAATGAGGAAGGATGGAAACCAGGATGGAAATTAGAATTAATATTATTTTTTAAAAATCTATTTGGTACTAGGTATTGTACTAGCAATTATATATGAGACATATATGTATATCCTATATACATATAATCTTGTATATATATATGTAGTCATATGTATAATATATATTAATTATATCTAATCCTCACTACAATATTCAATTGATAGAAAGTTATTAATATTCCATTTCCACAGATGAGGAAATTGAAGCCCAGAAAAATCAAGCAAGCTGGTCTTCCAGATAAAAAATAACAGAGCTGAGATTTGAACATAGGTTTATCTAGCCCCTGCCCTAGTTTTCTGCTCCTTAATGTGGGGTCCTGGGACCAGCAACACTGGCATCATCTGGGAGCTGGGTTAGAAATGCAGAATCGTAGGCTCCACCCCAGACCTATGGATTCAGAACCTGTATTTTCGATAAAATCCTTGCATGCACATTAAAATTTCAGAAGCATAGTTTTATCTTATTTAATCCTCAAAGCAAACCTAGGAGTACCTACCACTATGAACAGATAGGGAAACTGTGGCTTACAGAAGTGGTATTGCTGCAGTATAGTGCAGAGATCAGACCCATAGCAGATGCTCAAATAAATATTTGTGGGCAGAAGGATGGCAGAGAAACAGGTAGAGCCAGGAAGAGAACTGAGGAATGCATTGGTTACTCCTCTGACCTCTGGTTTTGTCTAATCTGTACCAACTGCAGCAGCAGATGGGACTGGGGCCCCAGTGGGGTCAAGCTGTGGCAATAGGAGCTGTTTCCTCAGCTCGAGCTAGGCCAAATCCTCTGGTGACCACCAATGTGTACACTCCAGGAGCTAGGAGCAAAATCTTCCAGAATATAATGTGAAAGAAAATATACATTACAGATTATAGCAAGTTTAGGTCCTCCCTCCTCCCCAGATGAAATATTAGCCCGCAGATAAATGGTTAAATTTACAATTCCTATGACTTAATTGCAAAAAATGTCAGAACCAAAATTTTACCTAAAATATACAAATTCTGTTAAGAATTATTTAAAGTATAACAAATAGGAGGTGAGGTAGCAAATAGCTTCAGAAGCCTTAAATTAAGTTTTTTAACTCAATGCATTTGTGGTGTTGGAGTAGGAGAGGAGGAGCTCCCTTTCTAAGAGCTCAAACTCCTTACCTACTGACCATTAATGACACAGGTAGATGAGGATTAAGTAGAACAAGAGAATGAGTCCATGACTAATTCTTTTACTTATACTGGTTAGTAGCCTTGTTGTGAGTGTTTCCCACATGCCAGTCATTCTTTTAACTGCTTCCTAGGGATTCATTGAGCCCTTATAGCAATCCTATTATTAACCCCACTACAGATGAGAAAACTGAGACACACAGAAGCAGTGTACAGATTTGACAAGTCCCTAACCATTATACTCTTCTACCAGCATATAGGTATTTCCAGTGAGGGATTAACATGGTTGGAGGAAAGAGGTAAGAAATTAGATCATTCACTTTGCAACTAACAAAGGGTCTTAAAAAAAAATTATATATATATACATATACATATATATATATGGAAAATGTATATATATATATTTTGATGTGGGCCCCAAAGGAACACTTAGAGTTCATTGTTTACCTGGAGGGCATTCCTAAATATAGGTATATTCAACCATTCCTCTGTCCATAAGACTGAGGTGGTCTTGTCTAAGCACAGAGGTTTTTTGGTGATTTGACCAGGCTAACCAGCCAGGGCAAGCAGCAGAGTAGGTAAAGCCGAGAGGTGTTGATAAAGGGACACCTCCCAGTTCACTGCCCACGCACCTCTGCCTACTGGAACAAGCTAGAACAAAGAAAAAAAACACTCTCAAAAGGAACTTGCATTTCAAACTACAGCTAGTAAAGCATTAAGAATGCAGCCTCATTTTCAGACGTAGGGCAACACTCTACTATGTACTGCACAGGCCCTAAGAAGGATGGGTAGGATCTCCTCTCCCACCAAAAAAAGGAGCTCCTACTCATACTTTTAAACCTAATTCAAATTCAAATTCAAATTTCCCTTTTCAGCTTTGCCACCAGAGCCTGAAGAGATCACTTCAGAACCTTTGATTCCTGGAACAAATTTTATCCACATATTTCACTCACCCATTAATCATACAGACTCGAGAAATCACTTCTACTTGTCTTGAATTTATATTATTATGTAGACTTTTTACCTTCTTGCTGTCTTATTCTTTCTCTTAAAGAGTGTGACGAGTACAGAATACGTTGAGAGGTCCCCGGGCTGGCCCAGTGGAAGGCCTTGGACAGAGTAGAAGATCAATGAATGAATGATTGATTTGTATGCAAAGGCAAGTCAGATCTTTAAAAACGGAGCTTGGGAGAATCAGACCTCTGAGAAGGAAGGCGTTCAATGTGCTGTTCTTGCATGCTTGGCTAGTCTACTGTTTCTTCCTCAAACGATTAAATGAGCTTTACTGGGGTTTCCAAAATCTTGGTACCAAATGTGCCATATGGAACACAGAGTCACAGGAACTTGCTTCACACAGTTACCTTCTGCTCATTTTACCACCTCTGACCCTGTAGTACTTACAGCACTGTCATCTCTCCTGCTCCCACCACAGCCTGAGATGTTAAACACACCCACACATTT
>NW_007754630.1:0-297 GCF_000696425.1 Galeopterus variegatus | reverse complement strand
CGTCCCCGCCCGCGGCGCGCCCACTTTGGGGCGCAGGGCCGGCCCACCCAGCCCAAGCCCGAATGGCCACACGTGTGCGTGTCTGTGCAGAGCTGGGGGCGATCCCCACTCGCCCGCCCCCACCCACCAAATCCAACCTCGCCCGCGGCCCGCTAATCGTCGGGGGAGCACGGAGCAGGGAAAGAGGGACTCGGGGGCTCTCTCCCGGGGAGGGCGGCCCCCCCCTCCTCTCGCGGAGCCTTCTCTCGTCGGGAAAGTCTGGGCCAAACTTTGTCGGGCGCAGCGAGAGCCGAGGGG
>NW_007754629.1:6294-7899 GCF_000696425.1 Galeopterus variegatus | reverse complement strand
TTTAATTAAGCACATGACAAAAAATAATAATAACAATAATGGTAAATGTAATAAAAAAAATGGTGTGACATTAAGCAAAACTTACAGGCACACAAAACATGGTATTGAGAAAAGAGACAAAAGTGATCCTGCTAATTCTTTTTCATGTTAACAATTCAAAACAATTTCAGATTGTTTTTTGCTCTCATAAAGCTAATCCTATTGAAGGCAAAGATACCATTATTATTAACAAATATAATTGTGTATGACCTAAGCAGATGTTGTACACAGTTTTGAGTTTTACCAATAAAGAGCAATTTACATTTTGGAAACTATCTGCAATAAATATTATTAAAATACACTTCTCCAAATGTTAAATACTTATAAAGAAATTACAATAATTACTGGCCACAGTCCAAAAGGAGTATCATGACTGAGAAACTCATTGAATGGGTTTTCTGCATAACAAAGCAGGTCAATTTAAATCTTTTAGTGTTTGTGGTTGTTGTTTGTTTAAACACAGAGATTAAATAAAAAAGCAATTTATAAAGAACCAACAAATGTCAAGAAAGTTGTTTATAAATTCAAAGTGGATAAATCCCAGACTACATTATCTCCATTCAATTGCGACTTCTGGACATATTTAGAGGATAACATACCCTTAAAGAATCATTTTAAATAGATCAATAACATGGATTTTTGACACATAGAGGCTGAAATGTTGATGCTTTTTTTCCCCACATATATTCGTTAATAAGTGTTAGAGGGTGAATAAAACTAATGCCATTTTGTGCCCTGCCTGTCATGTTGACTTCTGTTTAACTTCCTTTTTCTTTCCTGGCTAATTACAACTTAATCATAGGGCAAGCTGTAAAAGGAACATAGGTTTCAGGGAGTGAATGATTTATTACAGCTGGTGGCACTGGTGGTCAGAGCACTAATATTACAAGACCCCCCTGCCATGTGAATCACTAGATACCTGGTGAATGATGTAATCAACTTAATTTTCTTAAGGTGTTTCCTTGAAGTTATTTTTAGTAACAGAGGCTCTTGCTATATAAACATTGTCTAACTTACAGAGGGAGAGAGAGAGAGCTCTCATCTGCTAACATCTGATTCTTCACTGCATCCAGATTTCCTGTGTGTAAGTCAACCCCATTAATAAATATCTTTGTATATTTCTGAAAGGAGCTGCCTGCTTTCTTCTTCAGTCTCCAAGAACCTTCTCAATTTGGAGGGTATTATAATGTAACCCCCTCCCTGCACAATAGGCTATAGTAATTATGATTCCCCCTCAAATGATCTCACACATTCTATCATAAAAGCTTAGATTTTATTAAAGTTAATTGACTTCATACTGATTAAAATAAAATTAATGATTTTTAAAGTAGTTTTTTAAAGTTCAGTTAATAAATTTATATCACATTATTCTCACTGCTAATGTATCTGAAATGAGAATACAGAGAAATATTCAGTCTTCTTTCCTATTAACTGACTATAAACAGAATTGTTACTATTTGAACATAACACAGTCATAGAAACATGTAAATATATAGTAGAGCTAAAAAATGGGCATGATGTTTCTTAGTTCTGTAAATACACTCTTTACAATGTGCTTTTGCAGCT
>NW_007754629.1:0-1206 GCF_000696425.1 Galeopterus variegatus | reverse complement strand
TATCATAGAGTAGTTTCACCACACTAAAAAATGTCCTTTGCTTCATTTATCCTGGCAATCACTGGTCTGTTTACAGTCTCTATAGTTTTTTCCCTTTCCATAATCTCATATAAATTATATAGTATGTAGCCTGTTCAGACTAGCATGTAGATATTGCCTATATGCAACATGCATATAGAATCCATCCATATGTTTGCATGATTTAATAGCTGATTCATTTTTTAAATCATTGAATAGTTTTCTATTGTACAGATATTCCAGTTTATTTCTCCACTTATTAAAGAATATCTTCATTGTTTCCTTATGTGCAGGTTTTTGTGTGAAAATTAGTTTTCAAATCAGTTAGGTAAATGCCTAGGAGCTCAACCATTTAATCACATGGTAAGACTATTTAGCTTTATAAGAATTTGCTAAACTGTCTTTCAAAGTTGCTGTACCATTTTGCTTTCTCACCATCAATGAATGAGAGGTTTTGTTGCTCTGCATACTCACAGACATTTGGTATTGTTTTTTACTAACTTTTATTTTTTTCAGTTTTAGCATTTTGACAGGTATAGTGGTATTTCATTGCTTTAATTGTGAATTAATTTTTAATATAAGGTTGTATGTCCCTGTGAAAGTTGCCAATCTTTTCTTACAATCAACAACCAGTTCTCAAACACAGGATTATATTTCTTAGTTAAACATACCCAAGATAATCCATCCATAAAAAAATGAATAAATAAAGCAAATATGGAATAAAGTTGGGGTCTTCTTTTGTTTCCTCAATTAGTTTTTCTGGTCTAAACAGCAGCAATGACGTAAAATATGCTCATGACCTATAGCTTAATTACCCTCATATTCTGTAACAATCAACTCAGTGTGAAATAAGTCCTTTAATGCCATACTCATACACAATTAAAAGCAATGGCTAAAGAAAACTCAAAAAATAAAGTACCAAATAATACAATAGTGAAGTAAATACTGAATGTTAGAAATAGCCAAGTAACAAGAGCAGAACAGGGGCTCTACGTCCAGAATAATATCATAAAATAAAAAAGATGAAAATAATTCTGAAATTTTTAATATTGTCATCCTTGATAACTAATTCTTTGAAGTATCTAATCAGTTTTACTTTAAATAGATATCAACAGCAGAGGAAAAATTAATCTGTGTTAAAAGTGATGTATTTGCTGCATATTAAATGCAGGTATGACAATTAAAGAT
>NW_007754628.1:7452-7899 GCF_000696425.1 Galeopterus variegatus | reverse complement strand
TAGAACCTCCTTGTGCCTCAGTTTCCTCTTACTATAGAATGGGATTGATACTAGTAAATCCTATGTCATGCAGTTATAAGGAAGATTACATGAACTAAACTATATGTGAAGCACTTGGAACAGTGCCTGGCACATAGTGAGTCATATATCCATGGAGCTATTATTATTTTATATTATCAACCTATTTATACACTGAAGATTCTCATGTCTCTGCAAGATCTGTCCTCTTTTTTGANCCTCAACTGCAACATGTCCAACACATGAACTTGTTTTTTCCTACAGACCCTCTGCTCTGTTCCCTGTTTGCACAAGTTGTAGCATTTATCACTCTCCACCCAGCCATGAAATATCACTGCCCTTTTAACTCCTCCCACCTTCCATCCATGTAATTGGTCATAAGTACTGTTGCTTCTACCTTCCAAATGTCTTAGATGGGACCCATTTCTC
>NW_007754628.1:4951-5433 GCF_000696425.1 Galeopterus variegatus | reverse complement strand
AAATATACAAGGTTTCCCACTTTTAATTGTCTTTCTGTGTGTATCTGTCTTTTCTTTGCAGCAGATTAATTTCTTGGAGACAAGAACTCACCTTTTCTCACCTGCTGCATCCTCTCTGTGGCTGTCACGGGGTCCTGCAGGTAGTCAGTGCTCGGTAAATAGTTCTTGATTAGTGGTAACAAAGCTAATTTATTCAGCCAAAATAGAAACTTTGTGGTCTAATTCTAAAATTTCTTTTATAAAAACTATTTGCAAAGCTGAGCTATTACTATATTAATAAATCTTAAGGCTAAAAACAAACATAAATTTATGTTCAATTTCATTAACAGTCAAAAAAATACAAATCAAAATACTGAACTGCTATTCTTGGATTATCTCGTTAGCAAAGATTGTTTTTTCAAATCATAAATTACATGCTTGTAAGCATCCTGAGAAATAAATGGCATTCTAATAACTGGATGTGAGAGTGAACAACCTATTTA
>NW_007754628.1:2462-2902 GCF_000696425.1 Galeopterus variegatus | reverse complement strand
GACATAGAGGCACAGAGCAGGAACACAGTTGCCTAAGCCCAGATTTGAAGTGGTGGAGCTGGAATTTGAATTCAGATCAGCCTGATCCCAAAGCCCACGTTTCCCCCACTATTTATCAAATCTCTACTTTACCAGACTCTATAAGCAGTGCATCCAATATCTAAAAAAAGAAGGAAAAAAGGAAATGTCCTATAAGTACAGCTCAAAATTCTGAAGGNCGAAACAGTGACACGAAAAGCAGGCCAGGGAGTTTTGACAGAATTCAGGCAGCATGGCAGCAAGGGCATTCCAGGGTCTTGCAAAAGCAAGAGAAAGGCAAACAGGTGGGATCGAGGGGCATTGGTTGAGAAACTTCTGCTGGTGCCTGAAGCAATAGGTGGGGACACAGCAAGCAAGGCAGACTTAAGCCAAGCCACAGAGAGACCTGAATTTATTCTATG
>NW_007754628.1:0-213 GCF_000696425.1 Galeopterus variegatus | reverse complement strand
GAATTGGAGAGGTGGGTCCCAGACCCACTCCTCCCCATTACCCTGAACTAATCTGTTCCATCTATTGTATTCACTGAGCTTCTACTTATATTTTTTAAAAAAAGAAAAGAAAGAAAACACTTCCTCCCCCCGACAAAAGTGTGAAAGCCCCTCTTGTCCCTCAGTACAAGCCTACGTTCACACTGCCCATCATCAGGCCTACCAGCTTCATCA
>NW_007754627.1:7455-7900 GCF_000696425.1 Galeopterus variegatus | reverse complement strand
CCCCAGTTCAAGAACCCCAACCACAGACTGCTCCCTGACCTCTAGACCAGGTGTGCCATGCACCCCCTCGGTCCCTCACTCCTGACTGTAGATTGTAGTTGCTTATTTAATTCCTGCCTGCCTTGCTTAGACTATCAGCTTCGTGCAAGAGGAACTTTTGTTTCTTGATTGCCGATGCACACCTAGAGTCCAGCACAGTGTTTGGCACACAGTAAGTGTCTAATAAATGTGTGTTGCATGAATGCAAGGAGGTAAGATGGCACTTGGAATGGGACCAGAATCCTCCTTCCCCTTGGGGCTGTGTTAATTAGCTTGTTCCAGATTGTCTCTGACCCTAGAGAGTGTTCAGTGGTCCCCCTGCTCTGGATGTGTCTGGAGCTGAGCGGGAGTGGAGGGCAGGGTCCTATGGGGAGCTATGGCCATGTCAGGTGGGCACATGGTCCTA
>NW_007754627.1:5182-5450 GCF_000696425.1 Galeopterus variegatus | reverse complement strand
TTAATCAAGGAGGAAACTCAGGCAGAATGACCCTGCTCTTGCTACGAACAGGAGTTTCTGCGCGCTGGATATATTTAGATGCCAGAGAAACGTAAGGGTCAGAAATTCTACTCTCCCAGATGGTCTAAATGGGCAGAAGAGCATCTGGTAAGGGGAAGGGTGGTTGGTTCTCTCTTGGGAGCTACCCCTTGTCTTTTGCATGAGGGACTGAGCCTTGGGTAAGAGGCTGGCAAATGTCTCCTGGAGAATAGAAAGGTCCAGTGAGATG
>NW_007754627.1:2566-3323 GCF_000696425.1 Galeopterus variegatus | reverse complement strand
CAGAGGGCTTGGGGGAGAGACCCTGTGGCCTGGGGTCACAACCTGTAGGTTCACAATGTATCACAAAGAAAGGTGGGTGTGGGTTTAGCCTTCTGGTGGATTCTTCTGGTGATTCTCCCCCAATCCTTGAAGCCCACAAGTCAGATGTGCTACCCAGCGGGGGAGGTCCTTGGAGGGATTTCTGGTCCCCTGCCCATCTTTGACCCTGAGAACAACCTACTGCATTCACAGGGCAGAGCTTCATCTGCCTGGTAACGTGCTCTTCTAGAAACAGTCTGCCCCCATCTCCAACCGTCCTCTTTGGCTTCTCTCCCTGCTCGAACAAATGGTCCCATTAGGTAGAAAGCCGCCTACCCCACCCCTTGACCATAGGGACTGGCCCTTGTGGTCAAGCGGCCCTTGGCCACAGCTGGGTCTGTCAGAAGCCTCTCTGGGATTCTTCTCATTGCTGGGGATAAAAGCTTTCCTCCAGGGCGTGAAGCTGGAACAACATGAACTGGGAGCTGCTGGGTGTTTGGGGAGGATGAAGCTTCACCNGGTAGTTCTAGAGTCCTGAACCAGACATCCCTCCCCACCCTCAGTTTGGTCTGTGAGTCCACTGAGACCTCTTTGATTCAGGCAGGTCCAAGTTGGCTTTCTGTCACTTGCAATCAATAGAGACTGGAGGGAGAGAGGCCAGCCTTGTGCTGACGACAGCCTCGTTTTATCCTCACATCCATCCATGTGGTGAGGAAGACAGATATTTTCACCCATCTCG
>NW_007754627.1:0-604 GCF_000696425.1 Galeopterus variegatus | reverse complement strand
ACCCGCTGCCCTGAGCCACTCCTCATGACAACTGCTGTTTATTGAGCACCTTGCACAAATTGCACTTTTCATCCTCATAGCAACCCTAGAGGTAGGTGCTGCTGTTAGTACCATCTCCAATTTACAGATGGAGAAACTGAGGCACAGAGATGGTAAATAGCTAGCCCAAGGGTTCTCAGCTAGAAAAAGGACAGAGATGGGATTTGAACCTGTGCCGTTTCGCCATGCCCTTAGCTTCTATGAGTTATTGCCATCTAAACAAAGAGAAGAATTTTTTCTCGGAAGGAAGGGAGCTCGGATATTCCAGGGGAGAGGAGACCAAAGCTCCCTCCCCTTCCAGGGACCTGAGGATAAGGGAGGAAGAGGAATCCTGGAATGCTTCCCACCCTGAGCTCCCCTGACAAATCATCACTGTGCACTGCATGATGAGACTGTAATAACCGCAGCTTGATCTGAGGAACACCTGACTGCAATGCCCTGGAGCCCCTTGGCCAGGGGTCAGTGTGGTACAGAGGTCCCAGACCCAGGCCAGTGTCAACTGGCTGCTGTGTGACCAAACAGCGGGGTGGGCATTTGTGAGGCTCCATAACAGCACAGACAGTGC
>NW_007754626.1:7578-7900 GCF_000696425.1 Galeopterus variegatus | reverse complement strand
TTTTCATGAACTTTTTGAAGACCCCTCGTGTGTGTGTGTGTGTGTGTGTGTGTGTGTGTGTATGTGTGAATGTGAATGAATTGGTCCATTATGCAAATTACTGTTATGAGAACATTGATTTTTAAAGGTATTATGGCTTTTAATTTTTCAGTTTTGTCTGAACAGATGGAAAACACGAAGTTGGTTATCATCCTCCGTGCTTGAGACTAGAGCTGTAGAGTCCAGAGTGAAGAAGTCACCTTTTCCTTCTGCATTTTAAAAAATAAAAGCCAGAAACATGAGGCCATACCCATGAGAACTCCACTATGACTAACATACCTAA
>NW_007754626.1:1849-6733 GCF_000696425.1 Galeopterus variegatus | reverse complement strand
CATAATCATCATTTCCATTGATGATTATGTTTCCCTCTATCAAATTATTTCCCAACTGAATCCCAACTAATCTCTTTCTTGCAGCCATCTTGCCTACCATTTTCCATCTTTCTGGCAAAATTCCAATTATGAATCTATCAGCTTTTTTCTTGTCTATGTCCAAGCTGCAAAGATCTGTGAGAAAAAAACAAAATCACTCAGCAATTAAGATTGGTCCCATTATATATTCTTGATATTCAGCACCAATGAAAGTCTAACAGCCAACTAGCAAAACTTTTACCTGTCTTTGTTAACTTATCTGTCTCATGCACTGCATGGGTTATGACACATCTTATTTTACTCTAAACCTCTTCTACTCCACATTTCCCCTTCAACAACTGACTCTCCATTCTACCTCAAAACAAAAGTAGAAGCTATATGAAAGCAATGCAAACACATACACACACACATATGTATTAAGGTACTACCAACCTACCTGCTTACCAGCTTACCTGTCTGTGTTTATGTTTTTTTTTTTTTTTCAATTGTACTCTTTTCATAATAAAATAGTGGCTCTTCTCAGTCTAATCCAAATAATTGTTAAATGGATTATGTTTCTAATTGTGTAGATGAAGAGCATCTCCTTTAATGATTCCTGGGATTTCCATCTCTTTGTTTTATGTTCAGCCTTTGTCATCTCTATGGAGACTTTCTATAGTATTTTAAACATACTCAGTTCACTTCTCTTTTGTAAAACCAATTAACTGAAAAAAAATAGTTCTCCTTTGATACTATGTTTTCCTTTAGAACCTGCCTAGTCTCTTACCTTCATCCCAGTAAAATTATTTAAAAAATACATGCGTAGCTACGTTCTTCACTTACCTCCTACTTGTACTCCACCCACTGTCATATAAATATGGACATCCTAGCCACACCCCATTATAACACTGGAAAATTCCTTTCAAGGCCATCAAAAGTATATGAGTGCACTTCAAAAAGTTTGTGGAAAAATAGAGTTGAAAGCAGGTAGGTTCGTAGTACCTTAATATGTATGTGTTTGTGTGTGTGTGTGTATTTGCGCTGCTTTCCTATAGCTTCTATTTTTGTTTTGAGGAAGAATGGAGAGCTGGCTTCAGAGGGGAAATATAGGGTAGGAGAGGTTTAGGTAAAATAAATAAAAAAAGAGGTTTAGGGAAAAATAAAGTTGAAAGAATCTTTCCATGAACTTTTTGTAGTATATACCCCTTTCTCTATATGTATCAAGTGATCATGGTCAGTGCTTACCTTAATGCATCTCTGTGAAGTGTGTACCACCCCATTGTTTAATGTGACATCATGCTCATCTGACTTTTCTTTAACCTAATCGCTCCCAAGCAACATCAACATATGTTAAATGAGCTGATGAAGTGAAGACTGCATAAAACTGTCCTTTGATATCCTGTGCTGTATATTTTTTAACCTCCTTTTTTGAGTCTCCGTTTGTCATCTTCAGTTTCTAGAAAGCACTTTTTATGAGCTCACTTAAGGGCTTTTGCAAGAACACTCCCTTAATCTGAAAAACATCTGTCTTCACAAACACACTCCTTTTTCATCTGTATAACTCATAATAATACCCTTTAAACCATAAATGTTCCTTAATTGTCCCTCCTTCAAACTCCTGCAGAACTCTCTGCTTTCTCAGTCTATATGTGTATGATACCACGTTGTTGCATGCCTGGTCATTCATCTACTTTATGCACTAGGCGTTGAGTTATGTGACAGCAGGTTATTCATTTACTCATTCATTCTTCCATTTGGCAGGTACTAATTGTGCCTAAAGTGAGATTTTGTATTTGTTTTTAAGATAGAGAAGTGAGGGCTGGCTGGTTAGCTCAGTTAATTAGAGCATGGTGTTATAACATGAAGGTCAAAGGTTCATATCCCTATACCGACCAGTCTCCACACCCCCCAAAAAAGATAGAGAAGTGAGCAAATTGTATTCAGTACCTGATCTCATAATCCATTAGATGAGATATATCCTGAGACAATTAAAAACGTATTTTTTTATCCAATATTATTTTAAGGCTATGAAAGAAAAGCATAAGGCATTCTTTTTAGATTAACAGATTATATGTCAATAAAGCAGAGTTTCATTGTTGTGGGATATTACTTAAGTGATCTTCACAACTCAGTGTTTCTATAAAAATAAATGAATACATTAGTAGCAATCATTGCATTTTAAATTTCTGCATTTTATCTCCTATATTTATATTATTATAGCCTACTGAATGGTATATTTTCTGTTTTGTCAGTTTAGACTAACTTCCAAATCTGAAAGCAAAAGATGGTTAATTTTGTGTTTTCCAATATCTACTGGGCATTGGGGCCAGTCACATCCTACTGGATTCACTAAAAGACACATGAGAATGGAATAAATTGGTATAGAACAAATTAACTTTCAGCAGACAAGACTTAAAAAGCTATAATCAGATTAATAGTAGCAGATAAGAAGAAATCAGGAAACCTTGAGAGATATAATTTCCATGTTTCAATTTTGACAATCACACTGAATTCTAGTTCATAATCATTACTATTTATTTCTGAAAGTGACCTGCACAGGAAGGAAAATACCCGGGTAAAATAAAGTGAATTAAATCGCTAAAAAGAAATTGAATTCCTCTCCAACCAAACTTCTGAGTATGTGTATTCTCTCCAGCCCTGACATTTACCATTAAGTATTGCATGAATAGTAGTTAAATACTCTGCTTCTCAGGAGAGAATGTGTTATGCTATTTTTGCTCTGTGTCAACTGGCCTAAAGGAATCTATGTGAAGCTAATATTCATGCTCCTTTTATGTTGTCGTATATTCTGAAAGCTGAGAGGAGCCCGGAGTCAGAACCTAGAGAGTGAACTTCTTGAACTATTCATGCCATGTCTATTTACATAGTTTTATGTTTCATTAGCTTTCCTAACTGGAAACTTACATCCTAATCAAGCAGGTTATTCAATATCTCTTGTAGTGCCCATATTTTTTCTAACTCTTTTCCTCCTGATGGAAATGAGTCTCCTTTTCTCTTTTTTCCAAGTATAGGATATCTTAGAACCAGACTAGATACTTCCATCCCTGAACACTTTTCTAACCAGTCTGTTTCACATTAGTTATTTCTGAATTCTAGTGAAATGCATTTTCTTTCACATCACATCTTTATCTAAAGTAAATTTTAAATGGATTCTCAAGAGTCATGAATAAAATGATCTAGAAGAAAATCACCTTTCCAGATATACTTCAGAACTTACCGTGTTTATGTAGTGTTTTCTGTAAAATGAGAAGGCATCAAAGATGTAAGTATGTTCTAGACAGTTTTAATAAAATGTTGAGGATTTCTTTTAAAGCCCTGGAATGTGCTAGGTTAGGACAATGAATTCAGTTTTTTTAAATGAATATGTAATAGAAGTATTTATATGACTAACATCCCTTCCAGGGATATAAAGTCAGGGGATTGAAAAAATGAATGTATGAAAATATCTCCCATCCCCACAAAAGATACAACAGCCAAAATGATCAGTGTGAAATTAATTCCTCTTTCTGACATCAAGAAGTAGTGCATCAGAGCATGAAGCTCTTTGGTAAAATGTCATATTTGTCCTTGCCACCTGAGTTTTATATCATTGCTGGGATTTTTAAAAATATCTGGCCACATTCTTTTGCATCAATCTCACAACACAGCAAGCACAAAAATAACACAGCACGTAAACAATTGAAAACAAAATAATTGGGCTGGGAGTAAGACTAGCCACTTATGATTGGCTTATTAAAATTTTGATCCGATCAGAGCCATGAGTTTTGTCATTAAGGAGACTCCAAACTCTATAGCTAACTAGATTTATGCTAACTCTAGGACCAAAGTTTATCAAAGAGGAGATAATTCTATTTTTGTCCCTGCCTTCCAAAAATTTACCTCTGCTTTAAGAGGCAGTAATTAAATTTAATAGACTCCATCTGCTTAGAAAAACATAAAATTATAACTTCTCATTTAAAGATTAAAACGTGGTATTTTATGGGAAAAAAAGGGCAACATTGGCAACTTGTGACTCTTTTATATCAAATAATTCTGTTTCTATTTGACATTTCATTATCTTCCTAATTTTTCAATTTATTTAGGTAACAGAAGTCATGTAACAACTATGTGGAAAAATATTCTTTCACAAGCAGGAAAAATGTTGGATCTATAGAGTTTACATTGTTAAAGCCTAACTAAAAACCGTTTCTCTTAGAAAAAGATTCAGACAGAGCCTAAGATAATTTCTAAGTAGGAAAATACATAAAACACAAGATAAAAAAAATAAAACTGAGAAAATGTGAGCTGAAAAGGCAAAGCTGAGATATAAGCAAGAGATTGGAAGGATACTAGAGTGCATAGATATGATTTTATTGGATGAGATAACATTTAGCTTTAGGCTACGTTCCTGGAAAAAGAGAAGCTAACCTGCTTAGCTGCACAATTGTCATAAACATTGGATAAATACAGAGACCTTATATAAATATTCATAATCAATAGACCGAGTGATAAAACTAAAAGTACCTTCAACAAAATATGTAGTGGTTTCTGTCATTGCTGATAGCATTGCACCAAATGCCATTCATGAAAATAACAAAAAAAAAAATCATCTCTTGAAGGTATGCAAAGTGCATGTACAGGAGCTGGGTGTAAAGTTCGATCATCCTGCATAAGCATTTCTCTGCTGATCTGATGTAGATCAACCGCACACTTAGCATATCTGCAAATGGGGGGAAAATGGAATATCATTTAATTCTTTCATGAAAAGTGTTTTTTCCCCACCACTGACCTTTCAGCAACGCCTTCAGTCTTCTATTTTCAATTTAGTTTTAGATAATTTTATTCTACTCTTTGGTATACAACCTG
>NW_007754626.1:0-218 GCF_000696425.1 Galeopterus variegatus | reverse complement strand
GAAGGGAGATACTCCAAGATGCATACATTTGACCAACCATTAAAAAGGAGTTCAATTACTCACTATTGCAGCCCTACGGTGGCTTGGTACTGTATACATTTAGTTAACTTGAGATTAAATTGTCAAGAACATCCTTTCCTATATGGTTCTGGGTTAGGGTGGACTACAGAAGAAATTTTCTTAATGTTTGGATGACAGAGGTGAAATAGCATCCATTA
>NW_007754625.1:4867-7900 GCF_000696425.1 Galeopterus variegatus | reverse complement strand
TGCAGTAGAACACAGATGATGGCTAAGAGATTATCATATTTCAACTTTATTATTTTGACTCTAGACTTCTTAATGGGTCTACATTCCATTTATTTATTTATTTATTTATTCATTCATTCATTCATTCATTCATTCATTTATTATTTATATTGGTGAGATACGAAGCTGATTGTCACCCCTCGTGCCCATGATGTGAGGGCCAGATTTATACTGGCAACATACCCATCACCACAAATTGCATTTATTTATGATCTTAAGTTATGACAGTGCTGTTCAGACCATTAAACACATCATTATTAAGATGATATAAAACCTGTGTTATACACAAGTTCCAAGCAAATACATTGATATTTTTAAATATATTTGCCTTATTTTGTAAGTACTTTATGATCTTTTTTCCAGTGTATATAGTTCAGAAGCATTATTACACTTTAGGTTTTACAGATACAAATACAAATATATCATTTTTAGTGTTAAATGTCGCTTTGATGTTTACTAATATCAAAGGCTTGTTATAATGTTTTAAGATATCACACCAGTATAATAGGCAAAGGAACACATGCCAGCATTGATATAAATTTTCTTATTCTTCTCTTCTATGGTACCTCCTCTCATCTATAGATGCTTAACCTGAAACGTGTTCTTAGTTTTCAAATATTAGTAACAAAAAATGCCATTGTTAATTCATGGATATGCAAAATTCCACTTTAGTATTTCTACAACTGAAATTGGTGATAAAGGGGCTTATATAATTGTGAACAGCTTACTTCTATAAAATTAATAAAAATGTTATCATCTGTGAAATAATGATTTGTAATAACTAAAACAATAAATGGTTTTCTGAACACTTAACTGCGACTTTGTAGTAGAGTAATAACACAAGAAGAAAAATATGGATTTTGCATATAAAATACTACTGTTCTTTTTGTGTCATAGTTTTCCTACGCAAGAACAGAGGGAAGAGTGGGGGACATGGGCTGGGGTAGGGGAAGGGAGGGTAGAATGACTTCTAGGACATAAAAATGACCTGAACTGGCCTCTGTGTCTCTCACCAGATGCTTCATGGTGACTCAGTGCTGGCCACTTTGAGCGAGGTCATTGGAGCTATCTTTAATGTCCCCTGGTTCTGACCTGTAAGTGTGACTACTTCAAAGGAAACTTCTTAGACAAATTCTCTTTATTGTGTCTTACAGGTTACAGCGTTGGAAAGTCAGCAATATAAAAACAGTAAGAAAAAGGGAAAAGTAGAATGGTGGTTGCCAGAGGTAGGGCCAAAGAGGAAACGGGTAGTTGGTGTTTAATGGGTGCTGAGCTTCAGTTTTGCAAAATGAAAAGAGTTCTGGAGGTGGATGGTAGTGATGGCTGCGTAACATTGTGAATTCACTAAATGCCACTGAACTGTACATTTACAAATGGTTAAGATGATAAGTTTTATGTTATGCGTATTTTGTTACAATTAAAAAAATAAACAAGGAAGGGGAGGGCATCATTTAAAAATATATGTAACTTTTATATTGTGAATAGGAAATGAAAAAACAATAGCATCCCAAACATGCAGCTGGGGAGGTGGCTGTGAATGTGTTTTTGGAACAAAAATGTGGTCTGTGACCTGATAAAGTAGAGCCTGCATGTCATACTCCACCTGAAATCTGTAATCTTGCCAGGACAGAAGAAGCCTGTTGCAGCTCAGGGGAAGGGACAGGGTGGCTGGGGCAGTAACCGTGGAGAGATGTCATCCCCTGCTAGATTGGGGACAGGCGATTCACAGAGACAGTTTTAAAGTAATATCCCAGATTGCTCAGACCTGAAGAAAATGTTAGTAAAAATTAAGATCATTAGATATAATAGAAATGCAGTTAATGAAGAAACCATAAGTTTTGATATTTCAGCAAATGCTATGGGTGAGAATAAAAATTCCCTGAAATACTTCTCTTTTTAAGAACAGGTGATATTGCAATTTGCAGAGAATATGTTAGTAGGATGATGGGCTTCCGGAGGAGAAAAGAGACAAACGAGAAGACAACGGGATGGGGTTAGTTATAGGTTTAATCAGTTCCTCGGTGCAGCAGTATCACAATTCTGATAATATCAGAACTGCACTAGATGAAACCTGTGGTTTGTAGCACAAAATGCTGCATAAATCAACTAGTTATTACACTGCATACCTTCTCCTTTCCATAGTGTTTGTTCAGCTATTTAAAACTGGCTTATGGAGTTTCTACAAGGCCTGAATGAAAGATCCTTCTCAGGTCATTAAAAATAAGTACCTAAACTTTGTCAGACGAAAATGACATACCTGGTTGGGGAACATGAACGCTTCCTGGTAGATTTAACAAGCCTTAGCCTTGTCTTGGTATTATACACACATTACAGAAACATGTAAGAAAATCCAATGATTTGTTGTCAAAGATTAGGAGTAGTGAATTATAACCAGAATGCCTAACAATTAGGAGTTAACTGTATAATTAAGAAGATCAATTCTACAGTTTTTCAAATGATTTGTGAATGGATTTTTAAATGAACATTGTAACTTATGTGCATTTTTGTCCTCATAATTATAAAGCATGCACAAAATTATTAAACACAGCTTAGCCTAACAACCCACACACTCTTTATTCATGGATATGTAACTCTGCTTGGAGCAGCGTTGTTCAATCAGTTGAAGGATTACACATAACACTCCTTATAAGTGGAATGCCTACACACACAGCATTACATTTAATGTTTAAAATTCATTCTTGAAGTAAACAATTAAAGTCCTGTTTTGTTACAGTCTACTATGATTTCAATATTCCTTTCACTTATGCATTTAAATACACACTCTTCATTTTCAAAAATTAAAAATTTTTAAGTCATTTTGACACACATTGTGTTTTGAACTGGATTTTATTTATGGAAATTTGCAGAATATGCTAAATTAATTTTAATAAATGTTTTCCTAAGAAATCAAGAGATCATATGAACATTAAAACATAATCATATTTTTCTCCTTTGACTTCAAGAAGATACGAGTTTTAAGCCTGGTTTAACAGC
>NW_007754625.1:1849-3242 GCF_000696425.1 Galeopterus variegatus | reverse complement strand
GAAAAGAGGGGAAGAGTTAACTTTTGAAACATCTGTTAATATTCATCACACAGATGGGCACGGCATGTGCCGACCAGCACACCTGGGCTGGAGCACGGGCTGCGTGGGTTTCATGGGGACCCTGATCATAAACAGACACGTGGAGGGATGCCACAGGTCAGCCTGCAGGGCGACGGGGGAAGGAAAGTGCCAAATTCCCAAAGTTTCCCAGAGCATAATAAAATCCACAACTTTTCTGGCACCTTTCATTTGGAAAAGAACCAGAAACAGACCTGTCATCAATGGGAGAAGGCGCTGGCTGTCTGGGCACTGGTGCGTCACTCTGATCTACTCTACTCCCTTGCTCTTATCTTCTCTTAGTCTCTTCTTTCATATTGAGCCCTGTAGCAAGGCAGGGAGAAAAGAAAATCAAATCATTGGATATTGGATTTCCACAAGCGCAGTGTTTTGCTGGGACTGCAGCTTGCCCACAGGGTGGGATTCTCTGTTTGCTGCTCCTGTGTTCACTCGTGGGACTTTCCAGGGCTGTCCCCAGTGATCTGCAGGCTCCCAACGTGAGAACCAGGATCCCAGCTCCGGGTCCTGTGGACAGCAGGGTCTCCATACTCCACCTTTGTACACCCTTCCCAAGTTGCTCTTTTTCTGCCCAGGTCAGAATGATGCTGTCCTTTGAATTTTTATCTTAGGGAAGCTATTTTTTAGACGGTATTTTATATTCCTTATATCTGTTTCCTTTTTTCTATGGCCACAGGTCTCACCTTTCTGAAACCCACACTTTCTCTTCTGTGCTTATATCACCTTACTTAGCATTTGATGCTCTCCAGTGCTTTCAAGTGCTACATGACCGTATGTTCTTTGTGCAACTAAGCTCCACCTGGGACTTAAAGGGATGAATGTTTTAGTTGAGTCTTTGAAGATAGAGACAAAGGAATTGTATGCACTTTAATTTACCTAGAATTAAATGCAAACAAGCTTTTCATAAACAGACCTTGGGGTGGGCGATTACATGTAAGCAAATAAATAAAGATGTATGATTGATGGATAGATAACATCATATTTGGTTTTCAATCTTTGAATTTTAAACTCAAGCACAAAAGAAGGCCAGCATATCAATTAGATTGCTTTTGGCTATGAATTTTAGAAAACTCAAGTAACAGTGGTTTAAAAGATGTTGTTTATTGTTTACTTAGTAAGAAGTCCTAGATTAGGAGGCCTACTGTTTTTGAGGTGGCTAATCATCCTGAAGGCCAAAGTTCCTTCTCACACATCCGCTGGGGCTACCCGGGCAGGATAGGGATGGGTTGTTTTCTGGAAGCTTCCTTCCTCATTGTGGGAAGGTGGAGTCAACTCTGCAGGCACCAGCATCTTTGCCCCGAAGGAGATGACAGGCAGG
>NW_007754625.1:0-1027 GCF_000696425.1 Galeopterus variegatus | reverse complement strand
AAAGAAAGACAGGGCTGAGAATGCCTAGTGAGAAGCCAGGCTGGTGGATCTACCCCAGCTCTGCTTCTAAGCAGTGGCATTTTAGACTCATACGTGTGTTTGGAAATATGATAAAGACTTTTGTTAAGAATAGTTATTTTAAGGGGGAAGGATATTAATACCAAGATAGCAACAATGGCAACAACAAAGCTGCAATGAATTAGAAATAAACTTAAGCTTTAAGGCAGAAGGAATTGCTTGTAAGCAGAAGGCTGAGCCTCCACACACACACACACACACACACACACACGTGTGGGGGGGAGTAATCTAGTTAATAAACAAGTTAGTTTCTCGGCAGATTTTCTAGTGCACCTTTATGCACTTGATTTGTTCACAACTTGCATTTGTTCTCAATAAAATAAATATTGAATCACTGCAGATTATCTGGATAAACATTCATGTCATACTCAGAGAAAATGAGAATGTGGTTTGAAATAAAAAAGGTTAAACTTAAGTTCACTTAGATAACTTTCTCTCTCTCTTAACCTGCAGGGCAAAAGGCAGGTGGGTGCTTTCTTAGAGGAGGAAACCATCAAACAGTGGACAGGAAGTCATATTGCAGGGGATTACTTAAACCAGGTAGCAGCAGCGACCCACGGGTCACCTGTCACAGCCAAGGGTAGCTTGCAGTACGTCAGTCAGCATGGTGGGAACTGAGAACACCCCGTCCCAGTGAGAACCCAACCTGGAGTTAGCTAATCCTGCTCGTGTGATTTCTGCTGAAATTCACATCAGTATTTAAGCTTAGTTTTGAAGACTTGAATTTAGGAGTTTAGAAGTCCAGTTCTGAGAAAATAAAAGGCATTTCAAAGTAGCACCTGCTTTTTCACAGGTCCTTCTGGAGAATGACTTTAAAGGGTGAGTGTTATCTCGCCCTTTAGAGTTAAAATTTTGTGTTTGCTCTGCCCCAGGCTCCCAGCTCACTTAATCCAAAGAAAAACCGAGTAGTGGCGGGCAAAGTGGACATGCTTTTATTCTGAGACACGAG
>NW_007754624.1:6704-7902 GCF_000696425.1 Galeopterus variegatus | reverse complement strand
TGTTTTTTTGGGTAGGTTCCCCCCCCCCCGAGTTTTAGACAAGTTTATTAGGAGCCAAACATGAGGATTGAGTTGGGAAATATAGACCAACAGGTTTGGGAAGTGCTTCCTCTGGGCGGAATTTTTAAGACCCTATGTATGGTTCTCCATCTTTCATCTCCCTCTACTGCTTCAACTGGCAATTTTCCAGATAGAGGCTGCACTGTTCGCCTTGGCCCATGAGCACAGTTATAGTTGACAGATGATGGTCATGGAGCCTGAGTGAGAAATAGCCTTCCTTACGTTAAGCCACTGAAATTTTGGGGGTTGTTTGTTACTACAGAACAACTCAGCCCATCCTGACTGATACAGACCCCTTTCTTCACTCTGAGGGTCCTGTCTTCTTCAGGGTGAATTTTGAACCTGATCTGCATACTTTTTGCTTTTTCATTTAGTCATTTGTTCAGTGGCCATTATTTTAGGCAATGGTGAACAAAAAGGGCTTTTGAATGAGAATCTCTTAGATTCTAGGCTTGGTTCTGACATTTGGTAGCTGTGTAATCTTAAGGACAAATAAACCAACCTCTTGGTGCCTCAGTTTCCTCCCATGTGAGATGGGAAGAACAGCAGTATCTTCTTGGCTGTGTTGTGAAGATTAATGGAACTCTATGCTTAGCGTAGACTCTGCTTTATAAATGGTAGCTACAGACATGTGTATTACTAGGAGGAAGTGGGCTATCTTTATCAGCTTAGGCTAAGTTGTACTGTAATAACACATGACCCCCAAATCTCAGTGGCTCACACAGTAATCTAACCTTAGACTCAGTCTTACTCCTCTTCCTTTGTAGGTGGCTTTAGCTCTGCACCATGTGCTTTTACAGTAGAACCAAGGTCCTTTTTGGAAACTTGCTGTTGTTGGAACAAGAGAGGTGGTGGAATCATGCAGTGTTTAGAAGTAGCACTGTCACTTTCTCTCACATTTCATTGTCCAAGGCAAGTCACAAGGCCAAGCCTGGTGTCAGCAGTGGGGAAGTACAATACTTTTACAGAGAAACAAATAATTGGAAATGATGGTAAAATCTGTCACAGAGAGGCCTATTTTATCCTGATCACTAGGATTAGCAAAATGACTGAGAAGCATTTCTTCTTACAAGGAGCTCACATTCTAGTGAAGACAGTCATATAAACAGAGAAATTGCAATATGGTGTGATTAAGGTG
>NW_007754624.1:4774-5238 GCF_000696425.1 Galeopterus variegatus | reverse complement strand
AACCCCAGCTAGCCTCAAAAGGGTACTAGGCAACAGTAGGCCTGTAGTCATTTGGGCTCAGATCCTGGGCAAGGTATCTGAAGAGCTTCTGAAGATGGCATACCTCCCAACACCACCTGCCCCCTTTGGGACCACATGAGTGGAGGAGTTTGGCTTGGGCCCATCAGGAGACACTGATGCACATCTCTGATAAGGTCATGTAGCATACACGTACAGAAATGGAAGGTGGGGGCTTATCTTCAGAGTCACTGTGAGATCTGGAGCTCTACCTAAAGTAAAGGACTCAGTGTATACCTCCAAATTCCTCAGAGTACAGGGACATAGGGGATCGAACACAGATGGAACCTTGGGCTAGGGAAGTCAGAAGCTGAGTTCTACATGCCCTGATTGGTCTGGAAGGAGACATTCAGAGGCTCTTTCTCCACAGGCATTGTGCTGTATTCTGTCTTCTCTCTGACTTAGAC
>NW_007754624.1:0-1109 GCF_000696425.1 Galeopterus variegatus | reverse complement strand
GTTGCTAAGTTAGAGCAAGCCTGTTTACAAAAGCAGATAGCGCAGGTTAGAAGTTTTCACTACTATATACCAGAAAATGTTCTAGACACTGAGAACATATTAGTAAATGAAATAGTAAACCCTGCCTCTATTGGGCTTACTTTCTAGTGTAAGGAGATAGACAACAAAAAAAACCCTTCAAATACAGGAATATTATAATATGGTATGTTAAAAGATGATAACTGCTACACAGTTAAAGGCAATTATAAAGCAGAGTAAAGGGGAATTGGGTGTGGTAGGGTGGCTGGGTGAATTTTGGAATTGAGTATTTGATATCAAAGTGGAAGAAATATTTGACCAAAACCATAATAATGTAATGAGGGAGTTAGAACTCTAGGAATCTAGGGTGAGAGCATTTCAGGTGGAGGGAATCTTTGGTGCTATGACCTTAAGGAAGGGAGGGGCCTGTCCAGTATGAGGAACTGCAAGAAGGCCAGTGAGGCTGGGGGCATAGTTTGCAAGGAGGGGAGTAGTGAGAGATGCCTTCTTCGACAGAAGTTAAAATTTCAGTGTCAAATTGTGGCTTTTGGGTTTCATTAACCATATACTTTTTCTTTTTCATTTTTTAAAAAATGTATAATGATTCTTTAAATCTGGGTTGATAAATGCTGTCACTTGCAACATTACTATAGATCAGGGGTTGGCCAGCTTTTTCTGTAAAGGTCCAAACAGTAACTGTTTTAAGTTTTGTGCTTGATAAGGTCTCTGTAGCAACTCTCAACTTTGCCTTAGTGCTAGGAAGCCGTGAACAATATGTAAATGAATAAGCATGGTTGTTTTCCAATTAAACTTTATTTATGGACATTGAAATCTGAATTCCATATCATTTTTATATTTCGTGAAATATTACTACTCTTTTGACTTTTTCCCTACCATTTAAAAATGTAAAAAAACATTCTTAGCTGATAGACTGTACAAAAACTGAGGACCAATTTAGCCCGTAGGCCATAGTTTTCCTGCTCCTTGTTCTAGGTCAATGTTGTCTAGTAGAAATATAAGTGAGCCATACGGGTAATTTTAAATTTCCTAGTAACCACATTAAAAAGGATAGAACTAAGCAGGTGAAGTTA
>NW_007754623.1:7680-7902 GCF_000696425.1 Galeopterus variegatus | reverse complement strand
CCGAACCCTTGGCAGGAGCGCCACCGCACTCCCAAGCGGCGCACTGTAGCAGTGCGCCACCTGGCCGGCCGCTCTTTGTGTTTGGTTTTTGATCACTTGATTATGATATGCCTTAGGGTGTTCCTATTTGGATTGAATTTGATTGGTGGCCTCTAAGTTTCCTGTACCTAGATGCTGTCATTTTTCTCCATATTTGGGAAAAATTCAGCCATTATTTCCTTA
>NW_007754623.1:0-2397 GCF_000696425.1 Galeopterus variegatus | reverse complement strand
CCCGCCGAGGGTTCGGATCCCATGTGGAGACCGGTTCCCGCTCACTGGCTGAGCGCGCTCGGGCTCAACACTGAGGGTTGCGATCCCGTTGCCGGTCCCCGGTACGGGCGTGACACCGAGGGTTGCGATCCTGTTACTGGTCAGTAAAAAAGACAAAAAGGAAAAAAAAAAATACAAGCACTGGTTTTGATTTATTGTGCAAACATTGAAAAGTTATTTATTTAACATCCTGGAACACTTTAAATACAAATTGTATATGAACTTGCAGCTACTTCTACATAGATAAGCAATTCTACACACTTGTTTCAAGGCTCAGCTTATTCCAGCTGGATTTTGTCACCGTCCTCATCTCTGTTCGCATGTCATATTCTTGGCACACCACCACCAACCGTAGAGATACCACCTCAGGGTGGCTCCTAGCCCATCCAAAACTCACATTCAATCCCTAGACCTGCTGCAGCTATTTCTTACCAGTTTTACTTTTTTTAATACTTTTAGATATTCTGCTTTGCCAAGCCTGCACAACTTCTACATAAAATCAACAAACTGTTGGTTTTAACAGTCACCACACCCTCTCAAACTCAAGAAAATAGTCAAATTCCCCAATTTACTTAATTTTACTTAAAAATCATTTTAAAAGTTGTGGGGGGAAGACCTCCTTTTTCCTACGAGTCATCTTGCAGGATGGGTCATAAAACTTAAGCTAAGTAATATAACTTTAGCACCATACATGTGTCTTGCCTTATATCCATTAATTACTCACTGATGTCATACACTGGAAAGGAACACCCAAGAATGAAAAGTGGTGTTAGAAATCTGGGGCATCTTTTTTCTTCTCCAGAAGCTTCCTTTACTCTTAAACCACATTTTAAATATATAGAAATTAAGTTAAAATTACTCTTTTTATTCATATAACTTCCAACAATCATTATTTATGAATATCACATTATGAGTCCTCAGAATCAATTGTTATTTTAAAAGCTATGTCAAGAAAAACACCCTTGTCATAATGTCATTTTTACAACTGTGAGCAGGGAACCCGTAGCAAGTTCCTGCTTCCTCTAGTATTTTAGGAGGAATTTTTTCTGTACTATCCCAGACTTGAAATTTGAATCTTTTTTTTTCTTTTTCTGAAATACAAAAACCAGTTTAATTTAATGAATGAGGGTGAGGCATTGCTGATTGAGAACACAGCACAAAAGCAACAGAATTGCTCTGCATGTCTTTCATAAGGAATGGCTCACAACAGCCAAAGTCCAACCTACGTAAAACATTGCTCTGCTTTGATTTGCTTGAACAAGAAGTTCCCACTGGAAAATATCCACTAGGAGAATGAGAACATCTGGACTTAGTGACAGTAGAATAGAAACAGAGGGTGGCTTTGTGGAAGAGGAGCTGTGGTTCTTCTGCTGAGAGCTGCATATCCCATGGTTTTGTTTTTTTTCTTATTTCTCTAATAAATAAAGGCTGTCTCCATCTAATTAGATTCAAAAAATATTTTATAGTTCTAGAGCTCTCCAAAGAAACTGACATTTGTATATCGGGATGATATAGAAATAAAATGCCGTCAATAAAAATAACAATAAAGATTCCATCATTGACTTTTTACCAGAAATATTTCATTGGATTTTAAACGCAGGCTAGTGTTTAATTTATTGTCATCTACATCCACCCCCACTCCCCATCAAAAAAAAATTAGCTTAAACACAGTTTATGTACCTAAGGTATAAACTTCAGAGCTGATTGCCTGGGTTCAAATTCTGGTTCAGTCATTCATTAACTGTGCCCTTGGGCAAACAAGTTATTTAACTTCTTTGAACCTCACTTTCTTCATCTGTAAAATAAGAATAATACCTTATAGAGCTGATGTGATAATTAAGTGAGTCAATTTAATACATGTAAACACTTAATATCAGCACATAGCAGGCACTCAATAAATGTTCACTATTTTTATTTTATTATAATCTTGCAGCAGACCTCTCTTCAGACTGATCATTTATTGATTATAAAATTATTATCATTCTTCTCAGTGCCCAATATGTTAGGAAGTCATTTGGCATGAGTCTGTCCTCTGCAGCGGTGACTTGAATACCCTTGAGTAAGTCCTTACTCTCTGAGCCTCCCATGGTTGTGCAAATTCCATGAGGTGTCATACACCTGTGCACCTAGGCTGGTACACAGAACACACAATAAATGGTTATTAATTATTGGAAAAATGCACATCTGTAAGGTCCTCTGGAAAATTACTCACAAGCCCTTCTTTTTTAAGTCTTTATAGGTTGTAGCAATAAACAAAGCTCTTTAGAAAATTTAGATAAAGCAACATGCCCATCAGTTCTGAAAACTCAGTTAAACCAATTTCTTTTTCTTTTTTTTTTTTTTTTTTTTTTTTTTTTT
>NW_007754622.1:6176-7903 GCF_000696425.1 Galeopterus variegatus | reverse complement strand
TCTCCCTTCCTGGTGACCAGGCAATGGTCACCTGATTAATGAAGCAGCAGGACTGGGGATGAGGATATAGTTTTTTCCATTTTAGTATTAAAGACTTAAAGACCTTTCTTTCCCAAAGTCTGATTTAAGGTCTGGCTCATTCTTTTGACAAGACCCCCATACGCATGGGTCCAGTCAAACTTGCATGGCTGAACAAACTAAAGTACTATAATTAAGTAATTGCTACATACTCTTGGGGATGAGGGGTTGGATGGCAAGGTTCAGATTCCTTCCTGTTAAATTCTCCACCAGCCTGTGGTTGGATTGTTGCTGCTAGAAAGAAGGGATCCTAAAGCTAAACATATATTAAATAAAGAAGGTATTTTGTAGTCCCCTTTTGCCAAAGATCCAGTGTCTAAGCTAGAGTCTTTACAGAGTGCAGCATTCTGTGTGTACGGGGGATGTACAGACCCCACTGCAAATTGAGACTAATTGAGCAAACCACTCCAACAGTTTCACCTTCCCCTGTCACAGTGCCGCAGTGCACAAAGCTATTTCAGCAAAAGTGAGAAGGGAATTTGGCAAGGAATCTCAGCTTGCACTATTTAAGTCTTAGAATGTCATTCAAGATGTTCTTGTTCTGTTTCTAGTGTAATGTTTAAAGCCACAAAATGAGACCGGAATACATAACGTCAAGTTAGAATTAAGATAAATACAGTTGTCATACTTAAGAAGCCACATTTCAATAAGATATGCTATCACTGGCTAAAAGCCATAGATCTTTCTTTCTGTATCCATACAATCAAGTCTCAGTTGGCCCCAGTCATGGAAAAGAACAGCACAGAGGATAATCCAATAAAACAAAAATCATTTGGGATCTCTTATGTAATTTTATCTTGTAGTAGAGTTTCCATCTTAATTTGCTTCGTTATGCTCATTTCAAGTGAATACATATTGTTGGGCATCATGCTAGGATGAAAACAATACTCTTCCTAGAGTTAAGAGACCCAGGCAACCAAGCAGTTATTCCATTAACCATGGGCTTAAATTTTCAGGGCCTGTTTGTCCATTTTTGAGTGGAGATAAAAACACCTACTCTATCTACTTTATAAGCTCTGTGCATGTTCCAACATCAAATGAGCTGAGCTGAATCATTTGCCAAAGTTAGCCTGGAAAGATGAAAAGACTTTGAGGTTACTCATACAAAATTAAGAAGCTTGTGTAGTCATATACATATGTCAAGTTGGGGGGCCTCACATAAAAGACTCAACTGAATTAAATGAAAGTGGCATTGGAAAATGCTGACATTTCTAGAAATTAAACCAAATGAGGCTATAGTGATTCTATACCAAAGCACAACACCACATTGCTTGGGCTGCTGACCTGAAACTGGGATGGAGGTCTCTTCTGAAAATTTGATATTTAAAATCATTATGAGGGAAAAGGATTCGATAAACACCTTCCTCATGAACAAAAATTACCATCTCTATGCTTAATAAACCACACATAAATATACCAAAACTCTATACTCACCTAATCATGTGAAAATCACTGCTTCTTTGTAAAATATTACGTAACATCTACCATGATATTCTACAGAAATGCTGTCTTTAAGGTTATATGATTTTATGGAGAGATATTAATTTAGCAAAAATTACTTTTATAAAGTTGAAGGGAAAAAGACCTATACATCACCTTAAATTGCAGGAGTTTATGTAGCTGCTTTCTCTGTAGTTTAAAAAAAAAAA
>NW_007754622.1:0-391 GCF_000696425.1 Galeopterus variegatus | reverse complement strand
TCCCCGATTCCATAGCCCTTAGAAAGAATGCCAGGCAGGAAGGTGCTCAACCCATGCTCAAATGGCAGACATTCTGTTTCTACAGTTCTCCAAGGACAAGAAAAGCCTGGCCTCCCTTCCAGTGCCAGGAAAAAGGACAAGAGATACAGAAGGGTCTTCACCTTTAAGAACACACTTAAGTCACTTGTCCACATCAGATTTGTCCAGCTCCACTAACAGAAGCTGAAAGGCACTGAGATATTCGGAGGTTATTGCATTTGGATTTCATGACTTATTGGTCATTCTTGCGACCACATTTCCCAGCAATTGGTACACAATTCCCAAACTCCGTCTCTCTCTCTCCCTCTCTGGGTGCTGACAGATGCAGCCCCTGTGTGGACAGTGAAGGCCC
>NW_007754621.1:0-7904 GCF_000696425.1 Galeopterus variegatus | reverse complement strand
TCTTACTTTACCAAAACGGTACATTCTTGCTTTCTTCTTGTAGCTGCAATTGTGTCATGCTTTTGAGAACTGAATTGTGAGATTTGACTTTTAAATGTCTTAATATAACCATGCAAAGCTTTAGAGCATTTCTAGATCTTCAGCCTTATTATCGTGGTTAGGTAAGTATTTCTGGTCTAATGTTGGTGGTTGTTTCATTTAGGAGTGCATTCAGCTACTAATAGCATGAAACAAAACTACAGTGGCTAAAGCAATAGAGATTCATTTGTCTCACACAAGAAGAAGTCAAGAAGTAGGCAGTGCAAGGCTGTCCAGGCAGTTCACTGATGTCAGCGAAGACCATCCTTGGTATATAGCTTTTGCCCTTGTCCTTATTGCCTCGTAGTCACAAGATGGTTACAGTACATTGACATTTTATGTCTACTCTTTAGGCATGAAGAGAGAAGCACAAATAGACAAAAGAACGATACCAACTGAGTCTGTCATTTTATCTCTTAATCCAGAGAACAAAATTTCACAGAAACTTCCATCCACTAGACCTTCTTTATGTCACCCTGGTGGGAAGTGAGTCACTTGATGCTCCAGAGGTCAGTCACTGCAGGGGTGCTAGAGTTGCAGAGGAGAGGGATAGTATTACTGTAATTCAGATCAGAACTGGGATAGGGATCTACTCTCCCAATAGGACTATCCCTGGCATGTTAGCTACACTTGTCAGGGTTTCTATTAGTGGGGAAGAAGAGGATGGGGAATGTAAATATGTAGGCAATGGATGACTTCCATCGTATTTAGCCATGGGGCCTTTGCCAGTCATCGCAGATAAAATCTCACCCTTTTGAAAATGTAATATATTACTTTAGCACCAGATCCTTCCAAAAAAATCAGCCTGAGATACACTAGTAGAATATGTTTCTAATTTGTTCAATATATTTAAGTAATTAAAAGATATACAGAGTGGTTTTTTGTATATTGTTAGCATATTTTCCAGATGTGAGTATAAAACAAAACACATAGAATCCTTTTTTATTGAAGATGTGCTAAAAACTAATAAATTAATTCCAGTTTGTGATTATAAACTCAACTCTGGAAAGAAGGAAAAGGTTTCCACTGTGTGAGGGAGATGAAATCCAATTAAAAGTCTTTAAGGAGTAGTGGAGACCATATTTCCATTTTCATCATCAGGAAAAGACTTAAAATAAATAGAATACATATCCCCAAAATATTCATCAACATGACCTTGTAGAGGTCATCTCGTCCTGCTCCCTCTTTGCAGATATGAAAGGACCGAAACCCAGAGAGACAAGATTAGGCATTTTGCCAGATGTTGCCCAATTGTTAGGGGAGGTGGGACTTGATCTTAGACCTCCTCTCCCCACTCTAGTGTGCTTTTACCTGTATCCCTCTGAGGCTAAGGTGGTACAACAATCTGGAAAAAGGAATGTGGAGTGGGTTGTCTTGATTCCTGGTAAGAAAAGAGACAGGAAGTGAGAGAAATTCCCCGGGAGAGTCTCACCACCAAGTTAGGAAGAAAGATCCGGAGCTGAAGGATTCTGATATCACAAATAGAGAGAGAGAAAATATAGCTGTGAATGCCTGGTTTTATATAAACAACAAGTCTTTTAAAACTCTGAACTTGTTTTCTCTCTGTCTCTCTCTTTTTCTCTCTCTCATTCTCTTTCTTTCAACATATATCTATTGAGCACATATTTTCTATCTGGCGCAATAGGGTATACAGCGAAGTCCTATCTTCCGTATAAACTAGATTTTAAAATCTGCTTCTAGATTTTACATGTGATTACAAAGAATCAAAATTATGGTTCACAGTATACGAGGAATTAACTGTCTCACAACCAACAGTTTTTCATCCAAAGTTAGAATGAATTTCTGATTTCTCAGACTATCACTAGATGAAACAATTGGCTTTTGTTTAGGGGCCATGATTGTTGACACATGTCTATCTTATAACACTGGAATCACACTCATTGTCATGAGACACTCACACAGTGGGACAGATAGAAATCAAGACAGATTTCTAGGTTTAACCAATAGTGTCCATCTGAAACTGTGCTCATAAATTAGTGTGTATATAAATATGAAAATGTAGAATTACAACTCAATAACTTGAGAGTTGCTAAAAACGAACATCAATTTTGATCTGGAGCAGGAAAGGGCAACATGCAATTCATAAAGGATTTCTTATTGGTCTATCATGAAAGATAATCATGTATTAGGAGATGAGAACTAACAAGTAGCACCTGTAACGCCTCTGCCAAGTATTATACACATCTTATCTCCTTTAATCCTCAAAGGAATAGAATGAGGTAACTTATTATCCTCAGCTAACAAAAATGGAAACAATTCAGGAACTTCTCCAAGATCGTACAGCTGCTAAGTGGTACAGCCAAGATTCAAACCTAGTTTTGTAGGACTCTGAAATCTGTGTTCTTGTGATTACAGAATCCTATTCCCCAATAAGACAGCCTAGCTAAAGATCCAAAGCGTGAAATTTCCTCTTTTATATAGATCCATGGAAGAAACCTCCTTGGTCTCCAGCCAGGAATAACTTATTGGGGGCCTCCTGAGCAACTGGTATGTTTTAATATGAGGGGTACTCTGAGCATGTCTTCATATTCTAGCATTCCTTTTATGACACTTAGCATACAATTTCTGGCTCACCTCATACAAGGTAAGGAATCTACTCTTTGCATTTTTTTTAGCTCAAACCTCACTCCTGTCTTTATATTTATTTTTTTCATTTTGTGCTTTGTTCCATTTTCATATGCAATTATTTTATTGCATTGTTATGAAGTAGTGGTGTTAAATATTGTCTATAACAAGGCATGATATTAAAGAATGAAATAAAAATCCAAATTAGGATTATTCAGAGTTAGAACATGAACTTTATGAAGAATTAACTTAAAATTAGTTATAAACTATAGAAATGTACGTAACAACACAATCACACTTACTATTTTCTTCATTGTTGTTGATATTAACCAAAGCATTTACCTGTTACATGTAAGGAAAGGGAGAACAAGAAATGAAGAAAGACTTTGATAATAAAGGAATGAGTATTCAATCATTTTTTCATAACCAGTCATTTGTGCTATGTGTCACACATTATGCAAAGCCTGGGGATAAAAATATGAATAAGATATATTCCCGTACACCATAAAAAATAATTGTGAGAGAATAAGTTTCTGCTGTTTCAAGTTGCCCTGTTTGTGGTAATTTATTACAGCAGCTTTAGGAAAATAATACAGTGAAGAACTACAGTGAAGAATTCAGATCTGTAAAAGCTCTCAGTCATTTTACTGCATTAATCTCAGAATGTCTTTATGTGTCTCTATTACAGGAACTAATTTAACCTCTCACAGCTCTGGAGGCCAGAAATCTGAAATAAGGTGTCAGCACAATTAGGTCCTTCTGGAGGTTCTGAGGCCTCTCTGTTAATCTGTTCCATGCCTCTCCTTTAATTTCTGGTGGCTCTAGCAATCCTGACATTCCTTGGCTTGTAGAGGCATCACTCCAATCTCTACTTCCAGCATCATGTGGTCTTCCCTGTGTGTCATTGTCTTCACAATAACCTTCTTATTAAGACACCAGTCATTGGATTTAGGGCCCACCCTAATTGAGTATGGCCTCACCTTAATTAGTTACATCTGCAAAACCATATTTCCAAATAAGGTCATATTCTGAGGCTCCCTGCAGACATGAATTTGGGGGTACACAGTTTAACACAGTACATTCATGAGTTTAAATAAGCACTTAACTTCTCTGTGCCTCATCTATGAAATGGAGATGATAATAGTAGCCGTCTTCTAAATTTTCAGGATATTTAAATAAAATATCCTAGATATACAATACTCAGTATGCTGCTTGGCACATAATAATTACTGAATAAATGCTAACTAGTAGTAGTTTGAGAGGTATAGTCTGGTTCTTCCTTGTAATGATAATGCTTTTTTTTAACTAGTGAAGTGGAAATGTCCCAATTTTATTTTCCAAAGTCTGTGATATCCATCCAGCTGAGTAGTTTAATTACTTCTAAAGCTTTGCAGTGAGAAATTGCTGTATGCTAGTAAGAACTCGCTGAGGAGTATTGCTGTGCCAAGGATTTTACAGCCGTAAGGAAGGACTGGATATGGGAAAGTTGCATTCCAAAAATGTGTGCACTTGGGAATTGGTCACTTAAATTTGATCTTTAAAAAGTGTACAACTATCTTTAGCTTCTGTAGTGAACATGAATTTACTGAAGTGATGACTCTCTTGGTCAGTATGATAAAGTTAATTCCTTATCCTCATGGTGCTTATACCTTCTAGTGGAGAAGTCAGATAACGTACAAATGACCCCATAATGTCTAGTAGTGATAAGAATTGTGAGAGGGAGAAAAAGCAGGGAAGGGGATGAATGAGGACGCAGATATGCTCCTTTATACAGGTTGATCAGAGAAGGCCATATGGGGGCAAATGTGACATTTCAGGAATGTAAAGAATAAAGAGAAGGAGCTGGCCATCCAAGTATCTGGGGAAGAGCATTTCAGAAGAAGGACAGAACAAGATCTAATACTCTAGAGATGAGAATGTACTTGGAATGTTCTAGAAACATTACAGGGCTGGAACTGAGTGAGCTGGGGGAGGATGGGGGTGAGGGTGGTGGGATGGACTGAGGAAATTACATTAGAAATAATCAGGGCCTGATAAAGTACGTGATAGGTGTTTCTAATGTTGTGCTTAGTATGGTGGGAGGTGATTAGAGAGTTGAGAATAAGAGAGTGATTGTATAGGGCTTGCTTTTTGAATAATATACATTGAATCTACCTTGTCAAGAAAAAAAAACCTGTGACTATAGTATAGTGCCCTGTTTATACTATGATACAGATACTAAGAGAAATAAAATATCTGAAAATATGGCCATAGGTTAAATGTGTCAAATGAAAAAGAAAAGAATCAGAATAGAATAAATTAGAAGACATTTTGAAAAATATGAGGTTAAGATAGAAAAGACATAGGAATTAGAAACGCTGAACTACTTAGATCCAATTGGTTAGATTGTTTTCTTTTAAAGCTACCACTTAATGAGCACTCACTGTGTGTTTGGTGGTCTGCTTACATAATGGATGTATTTAGTGAGAGGAGAATTATGGGTCTTATTTTATATACATAGATCAAGTTATGTAATGAAGAAGTATTAGCAATTTTAATGACGATGAAACAGAGGCAAGAAATGTGCTTGAGGTTACACAATTATTAAGTAGCAGAGCCAATATTTTAATCAAGATTTGTCTGATTTCAAAGTCCATGCTCTTGATTACTATAAATCATCTGAAAATTTTATTTTCTGAAGCATCTTTTCCCCATGAAGCAAGTGTGTTATGACCTGAAGATGCTGTTTATCCTTGTCCCATGTATCCCACCCAAGATCCTTGTTCCCTTCATTCAGCTGCAGTGCTGTACCTTTGCTGTACCTTTCAGAAGACCTTACAGCCTTCCTCGATGGCCCTCGCTCAGGACAGGGAACTCAATAGCCTCTCCAACATCTCCTAAGCCCTATGGGGAAAACTCGTGGTGATGAGCTAACCCTGCAGAAGGAGGCTGTCTGTATAAAGGAGGCTTGGTTCTTACAATGATGATGTGGGTCTCATGGCATCAGGGAAATCATTTCATTTTGAGAAGATAAGGTTGATCTGAAAATCCAGTAACAACAACAACAAAAAATGGCAGAGTGAGAACACACAGAGTTACTATGAAACCAGGAATCTTCTTAGTACAATCTTTTGCCCTAGAGTCTACACTCACTCTGGCCGGTTTCAGTCATTTCCCTCGTGGCTATCCACTTTCAATCTGCCCTTCATCATCGATCTGTCAGAAACTTTTTTCACCCTTCCTTCTAATAATTTTTTAACAGCCATAATTAATTTCTATATGTGTGACTCATTCAACACTCTAGTTCCATTTCCTTGATCTATTTTTTATAGTAATAACCTTCATCTTTGACCCCCTCACACAGCTATCTATATCCCTCATATCTTGCACCCTGAGATTTTTCTCTCCTGTCTCCCCACCTCTTCTACTCCCTCAATGTTAGCAAGTTTGCTTTTTGCTCTTATTGTAACATTTTCTATTTTCTAATTAATTAATTATTAGTTTCCAGTTTACTAAAGTCTCAGTTTCACTTTTCGCTTATCACACCTCCTTTCCACAAGCAGGTGTGAGCCTGTACCTTGATGCAATGTGTCCTCTAAGTCAGCTGGATCACGCCATAACTCAATCTACTCCACCTCTCCCAAATTTCTGAATTTGTCACTCATTTTCACATTTATGGTATTTTATTCCTCTCTGGACTTAAGGCTCAGCTCTGCATTTAGGATTATGGCCTTATTTTTTCTCCTGAGTCATAGACTGGGTTTTCCCTTGACCTTTGCTGCCTGTAGACATCTGGATAAATATCCTTCCTGGAATTGTTCTGAATTCTATCTTTGCTCCAGCTCTTATAGGTTAAGATGTCACTGATTCCACCCACCCCATATATAAGATCTTGATAGCTACCTACCCAGGCAGAATCCCAGGGCTCATCTTGTCAAGTATATTCTCACCAACCCACTTCATTCATTCACTCTTTTGACTGTTCAGTGGAGGGTATTCTCCATGAGTACCTAAATCTGGTTTGTGTTCTTGAATTCCTACTGATTTGCTTTCTTTAATCCTATTCCAGGATTTCTAAGGACTATCAAAGACAATTGCATAATTATGTTGGTTGGGGTCCATCAAAAATTTATGTTTTCAGCCTCAATAAGATAAGTAATTCTTTCAATCATTTTACTCAGTTTCTAACACATTCTTTTCAGAGAATAAAATAAAGTAGAAAAAACAAAAACAAAAAAATAAAATAGACAAAAACATTATGGTTCTTCTCAAGCCCCTGATTCTCAAAGAATAACCTAATATATATGTAATATAGAGTTTGCATATCTTATAAAAAACCTCCATATCTATTTTCAAATTCTTTCACCATCTTTCTCTCTCCTTTTTCTGTCAGTTAAAGTTCTTTGACTGGGGTGACACAGACAGGCTCTCCCAAAGAAAAATGGAGTTGACCAGAAGGATATTGTGAGATCACGGTAACAACAAGAGCCTGCAGGTGTGGACTGGAAAATTTGTGGGAACCAAGGAGGCCCCAGAGGGAATTAGAAAACAGTCTCTCTGATGACTTTTTTGATGAGTACAGCTGTTTCTACTCTCCTGTCACTCTGTCCACTGTTCAATTTCTGGGGAGAGAGTGTCCCCGTGACTGACTTAGCTTGGGTTGTGAAAGTTGCTTCTCAGCTAAGTGGGACCAAGACCTCCAATTACAGACCCATCAGATGGTAACCAACGGAGAAGAAGTACTTTCCCCCCAAAGTATCAGGTTGCCACGAAGAAGGGGAAATGAATGCTATGTGCTCAAAACAGCAAAAACCCACCATACCTCCTGTTTCTGAGAGAGAATTGGTTCTACTCTTTCTCAAATTGCCCACAGAGTTCTTAATTTAATCCCTCATAAGATTTCTTCATAATCTTCCTCTCCAGTATACTTCTTCTAATCCTCTTGTTTTCCTGTGTGAAGCCATCATATCTCTTCAGGCTCCATATTATAAACCTCAGAGTCATCTTAAACTCTTTCTTCTTATTTATCACCCCTAGCCCATTTAATTGATTTTGAAGTTTTGTTGATATTATGTGAAAAATATCTCTCCAATTATACTCCTTTCTCTTTGCCTCAGTTCAAGCTGTCCTGGACTATTACAATAACATATCAGATGACTTTTCTTTCTCTAAACTTTTTCAATCTAGTTTTTGATATTACTCCAGAATTATTATTATTATTATTTTTGTCTTTTTCCGTGTCCGGCAACGGATCGCAACCC
>NW_007754620.1:6811-7905 GCF_000696425.1 Galeopterus variegatus | reverse complement strand
TAAACATAAAGAACATGTTCATCTTTCTTGGGGGGATAATTTGATCCTTAATATTTTATTTAATTTATTTTTTATTTCATCTTTTATGAATAAGAACTCCATTTTCTCAAACAAAAAAGTAGAAAGAAGGATGACATTGTTTCATATTTTTGCAAATCTCTTTAATATCTGGTTTAATAGAAGACTGCTGGATTCTCATATCTGCTTTTTCAAGTAATCTCTTGATATATGTTGTTTTTGTAGCACGTAAAGAAAAGCTGGCATCAAGGAAAGATGCAGCTGGAAAAGGGAAGAATTTTAACAGTCTTTTCAGATAATTGCGTATGTTCTTCTTTGATACTACATTAAGAGACAATGATGATAGTTTCTTAAAGGTTGGTTATGATGTAAATTCTAAACTCATATTGATGAAATTTTTTGTGCTGCTACATTACAATCCATTGATCCATCTTGTACTTTGATCCTGTCTTTTAATTATGCATGATTTCATAACATCATGCTTTGGTCATTTGGAAAATGATGGCTCACTGAAGTATACAGATCTTCCAAATGTTGACACATTTCACTGTATAGTATTAAAAATTACTTTAATATCATCCCTGACTCTCTTGGTATCAGGAAACTGTAAAGCCCATGGTACTAGATGGGAGTTTTAACAAATTAAATTTAAATATAACTTAAAAATAACTTAATTTTAATTTAAAGCTTGAATTTTTCCATTAGCAACATTTATTATCAGTTGTTTTACTTGAAGTGCTAGGCTCAATTCAGTCATAGTTGAGAAGTTCACTGTCAAATACCCATGTCCAAATTACAATAGTTTGTCTATCAGTTTCGAGTAAAAATGGTCTTCCATGAAAAAGCAACTAGTTCAGCTTGAAACTCAAATAATTGCAGAAACACTTTTCCTGGAGAAAACCATAACATTCTGTGCACATTAGAAGCGTTTAACATGTACTTCTCATCTAGTCACACAGAATCATAAAAACATGTGGGCTCAGGGTCAAGTTTTGATAAAATTACCAGTTTTTACTGCTTCATCGAGGAAATTCTTAAGTGAAACAGTCTTTTTTTTTTTTTTTTTTTTTTTTTTT
>NW_007754620.1:2812-3916 GCF_000696425.1 Galeopterus variegatus | reverse complement strand
CATCTCGGCTCACTTTCTTTCATGGTTCACTATGTCTGCAGAAACCTTTAGGCCACACTTAATTTAACAGACCCAAATAAACGTGGAAGAATTTTATTTCTCTCCATGTCAGTCTGAACATAAGCATTGCGGGGCTGAAACGCGCCTTTGTGGTGCTAGGGACTCCGCCCCCTATACTGTGGCTGTACCATGGCTGCTCCCTTCTAATCTAAGACTTCAGCTATCACTACCTCTTAACCTCTTGGCCACTGAGAAGAAAAGGAGAAATAAGGGAAGGCTAACCTAGCTCAAGAATATATGATATATCGATTTCTTCTCACATCTCATTAAGTAGAGAACCAAGTCAGGTGGTCAAACCCAGCTGCGATGGAGTCAGAAATAGAACCTTTGGCTGAATGGAAGAGAGGAGAAGCATAGAGAGACAACGAGTAGTCTCTGCTACAGAACACCCCCGATTATCCAAATATCTACTCTCCCTCCTCCTCCTCTTCTTCCTCCTACATATAAAACACACTTTTCCCTCTCCAAGTAAAACAATGCAAAGTTCCATCCACCAACAGCATTCAGTCCAAATCTAGGATCTCAGTGACAGGCAGTCCTCACATAAGGACTCCATGCGAGCATCTTCTGAAAGAGAAGTTATCTGTCCTCTCTACCTCCACACACCAAAAAGATAGTGGTGAATTAGAAATGGGTTCATAAAAGCCTCTTTCACAAGAGGAAAGAAAAGGAGGGAAACAGTAACCACTGGACTACTGCAATGATGAGATTCTTGCTGAAACAGAATTGCAAAGACTCACCACCCAGGCTATTGCCAAGTGCGTTGACTCTGACCCTGTCAAGAAAGCTACATATTCATTGTCCTCTGTGGCTTTTGCCTTTGCTTTTGGAAGGTTCTTTCACCAATTATCCTCCATAGCCACATCTGAAGTGGTATTGAAGAGTGTACTCTTTCGTAGGTTTAGTTTTGGGGGTTCCAGGGGTTGCTTTAGGAGTTGAAGAATTACAGATTCTGGAAGGACAGTCTTGTGGATTCTTAATCTGTTTCTGGTATATTTCCTTCTATTCAGTTCTTTGATCAAGTAACCATAGCCACAGATCTTG
>NW_007754620.1:0-1622 GCF_000696425.1 Galeopterus variegatus | reverse complement strand
GTTTCTGGTATATTTCCTTCTATTCAGTTCTTTGATCAAGTAACCATAGCCACAGATCTTGTCTGGAAAAAGTTCTTAAGTCTGAAGCTCTCCTCTTTTACTCACTGGTTGGTGCATGGCACAAACCCCACACTTGCAATATTTTTTTTGTTTCTTGGTGGCTGGCCAGTATGGGGAACATACTGACCTATGACCTTTGGGTTATAAGGCTGCACTCTAACCAACTGAGCTAACTGGTCAGCCAAAATTTATTTTGTGGCTTTTTTTTTTTTTTTTTGATAGCTCGCCAGTACAGGTAACCGAACCCTTGGCCTAATGTCATGCTCTAACCAACTGACCTAACCAGCCAGCCCTTGTGATGTATTCTCTGTAGCTGTGGAAAGCAATAGCCTTGGGTTGCAAGGCAACCTTATTATTCTAGCTGGTTTGCGTTGTATGCTGAAGAACAACTTGAGAAAGGCTTTACAAAACTTCCTTAGGAAAAAGGTATTTCATTCTGGTCTGCTTTCCAACTGGCTAATTCTTGACTGGATTCATCTGTCTCATAGGTCTTTGTGGCTAAAAGCAACAAAACGCACTCAACATACAAACATTGACTTTTCTCAAACAGTCCTCCTAGAGCAAAGGGCCTCACTGGCATGTGATCCGTCTTTCAAGATATTGCAGGACAT
Source organism: Galeopterus variegatus (assembly GCF_000696425.1). Classification (NCBI taxonomy): domain Eukaryota; kingdom Metazoa; phylum Chordata; class Mammalia; order Dermoptera; family Cynocephalidae; genus Galeopterus; species Galeopterus variegatus. The sequence continues at coordinate 951 of NW_007754620.1, read as the reverse complement.
ACTACAAAAGATAATTTGCTTGAAATCAATAGAGCAACTCCAGCTCTCTTTAGATTAGTGTTAGCATGGTATATCTTTCTCCATCCCTTTACTTTTAATGTGTCTTCATATTTAAAATGGGTTTTTGAGGGGGTAGAGAAGAATGGGTAAAGGGGCACGGAAATCAGCTACAATGTATATTGAGAAGTAAAATAAATAAATAAGTAAAATAAAAAATAAAGTGGGTTTTCAGTAAATAACATACAGTTGGGTCTTGTTATTTTATCCACTCTGATCATCTTTTCAGTTAATTAATTAATTTAGGTGGCTGGCTGGCCTGGGGATCCAAACCCTTGACCTGGATATTATCAGCANATGTGTCTTCATATTTAAAATGGGTTTTTGAGGGGGTAGAGAAGAATGGGTAAAGGGGCACAAAAATCAGCTACAATGTATATTGAGAAGTAAAATAAATAAATAAGTAAAATAAAAAATAAAGTGGGTTTTCAGTAAATAACGTACAGTTGGGTCTTGTTATTTTATCCACTCTGATCATCTTTTCAGTTAATTAATTAATTTAGGTGGCTGGCTGGCCTGGGGATCCAAACTCTTGACCTTGATGTTATCAGCACCACACTTTAATCAACTGAGCTAACCAGCCAGCCCCTCTGATAGTCTTTTAATCAGTGTATTTAGACCATTTTCATTTAAAGTGATTGTTGATATAGCTGGATTAATATCTACCATATTTGTATTGTTTATATTACATTGCTTTTATTCTCTGATTCTTTTTTGTTTTTCACTCTTTCTTCCTTCTTTGTTTTTAATTGAGCATTTACATGATTCCATTCTTCTCATCTCTTAGCACATCAATTATACTTCTTTTTTTAATTTTTATTTTATTTTTTTTCTTTCTTAATTTTATTTTGTCAATATACAATGTGGTTGATTATTGTGGCCCATTACCGAAAC
>NW_007754619.1:0-7905 GCF_000696425.1 Galeopterus variegatus | reverse complement strand
GTATGTGGGATCCGAACCCTCGACGGGAGCGCCGCCGCGCTTCCCAAGCGGCGCACTAGTGTGTGAAGTCTTTTTTAAAAGACCATTTCACAGCATTCCTGTTACAGAGTTTAGGAATTCTGCTTTTGAAAATAGCTTATTTGTTATTTTTTTTCTAATTGCAGTTTTTCCACTACTCCCAAGGGCAAGTATACCTGGGGAATTATCCACCATTTAAGAACAGAATCAGCTGGGCTGGAGACCTTGACAAGAAAGATGCATCAATCAACATAGAAAATATGCAATTTATACACAATGGCACCTATATCTGTGATGTCAAAAACCCTCCTGACATTGTTGTCCAGCCTGGGCACATTAGGCTCTATGTCATAGAAAAAGGTACTTCCTTGAGTATTTTTGCAGTAATGATACCGTCCCCTTTATCTCATGTTTAGTTGGAGAAATAAATAAGAGTTATATTTCAAGGTGTGTTTGAAGGGAGTGTTTTTGCCATACAGTTGTGCTCCCTGATTTGATTTCAGGAGTATTAATTTTTCAGTGTTAATTAGAAGGAAAACCAAATTTGTTATGGTTAGATGCAGTGAGCAGTGGGAAAGAAAGAGATTAATACTGCTTTGATATTTTCCAGGAGAAAGTTTTGACAGTTCCAAAAACAGTACAGTAATTTCTTCCCTTTTTTGAGAACAAGCAGGAAATGCGGGTTCTGGTGTCTCACTCTGAGACAAAGTCTGCTTTGTTGGAGAGTGGATTGAAGTATATTCACATCTCCAGTTTTTCTTTGATATTAGAGCATTGAGAGGGATTGTGGGTGTAGAAATGCTTAGCTCTGTAGTTCATGTTTGTATGTCATCAGTTAGATACTAGGATCTCATAATTTGGATAATAAAAGAGGGTATGGTAACCGCTAAAGGAAGACACCTGCTTTTTAATTTAATAAAATTTTATTCCTTCTCTCTGTAGCAATGCACCTTAACTCTTTTGTTCTTTCTCTCTAGAGAGTTTGCCTGTGTTTCCAGTTGGGGCGGTGGTAGGTATAGTCATTGCTGTGGTGCTGGGTCTCACTCTGCTCATCAGCATGATTCTGGCCATCGTCCATAGAAAGAAAAACTCAAAACGGGATTACACTGGGTAAGAAACACTGTTTTTGAGGGGAGGAGTGAAGGGAAGGAATTAAGGTTTATAAAAACCTTAATTTTTTAAGGAAAAAGGATGGTGAAGAATTAGCTACTGTTTGCTTTCGTGTCAGCATTGGGCAGTCTCCTTCGGAGATGTTCTGACATGGGCAAGCAGAAATCAGTGGCCTGCTATCAAACGTGGAATATGATACTAATCCCTGTTCTACAGTTTCCTTCTTAGGTTTGGTGAAATGAACTCAACAGTCTGTGTTCTGTGTTTCAGTACCATCCAGTCTACAATTAGTATTCTTAAGCCACAGACGTGTTTAAGTTTAATTTGAATTTCTTGACAGTCATCTCATAAGATGTTCTTTTCAGTTGGGTAACTATAAAGCCCTAATCAAGAAGTTAATTCAAGAAGAATAAACTACCCCCACCTCCAGCCCAACGTGATGATGTGACAATGCAGGGCTTTTCCTTTTTATAGTTCCCTCACCACCCGCCCACCCCCCCAAGAATAAGCAGTCTTGTTGCTTTGATTATTCTTTTGGATTCACCCAAACTGGGATATTAACAGTTGACAATAAAATATACCAGCAATAAAGAAAAGTAGACTGTCTTTTTTGTTTAGGGATTCTCAAAAGGAACACATTTGAGCATAGGGTATGTGTTTAATTGAAGGACCTTCTCTTTTCCCCACTCCAGCTGGAGAGCTAACGCATATAAGCTATGTAGAACTCATGTGGTAAGACTGGGAGTGAGGGCTGAATTCGAGTTGATATAGCACGGGCAGTGTCACAGGTGCACGGATCTAACTTTAACCGTCCTGAAGGGACTGTGATTTGAGAGGAGTGCATGCCCTGAACTCTCTTGCTGGTGGATGGTGGGAACCTCTGTCTATGAGCTCTGCTGATCTAGAGTTTTTAAGAGTGCTGTGTTTTAACAAGTTTGAGTGTTCAAATTCAGATATTAATTGCTTGGAATGCTTCTACTCTGCTGACTGTATCTGCCCCCTTGCATGGTGATGGTGAGTGTTTCGTGAATAAATATTGCTGGATTGTTGGTTTTCAACATGAGACTAATCCAGGGTGGTGTCATGCCTATCTTTGTAGTTCCTGTTTTTGGGTTAATAAAGGGACAGGAAAGTGTTCCTTAGAGTCCTGCATGGCATGATGAATGCTGCTATTCTTACTTTGGTTTTTTTCCCCCTACCCTGCCTTTTCTTCCTTGGTGTGCTGGGATCAGATCCTGCTTATCTTCCACTTCTTAAGAAAAGCTGACATAGAAGACACACTGGGACTATAACAGGGCTGGGTCTCCTCTTCCACTCCCACTAGACACATGGTAACTAATCACATTGCCCGTTGTTGTTAATATTCATGTGTACATATTCAGCCCATCTCCCTTGTTGACAACTAACCAGCTAGCTCTTAGCTAACCCAACAGCTATTATGGTTTGTCCACAAATGTGTCATGTGTTTGTATTAGAAACATGTTGAGCATACCATCTGGATGAAGTTGGGTTGTCCGTTTACATGGAGGTTTTATGGTCATCTGAATATATATGCTCTTCATGTAAAATACCTGTGTGTGTGTGTGTACTGTTTGTGTGTTAGTTTTTGCTTTTCATACATGAATTGTATTATCAGTGATTGAGACCCTCTTTGTGTTAGAATAATCAAACCATTCTTATTTTATTTTATTTTTTTTCATTTTTCTTTTTTGGTGGTGGCTGGTATAGGGATCCAAACCCCTGACTTTGATGTTACAGGATGGCACTCTGACCAACTGAGCTAACCAACCAGCCCAATCAAACCATTTTGGTATGGGGCATGTAGGCTCGCATTTCAGAGAAGGCAGAGTTTGCAGAATGCATGGTATACTTTGGTTTTAGTAATGCCACTTTAAAGGTGATCCTCCTCAAATTCCTCTGATTTTTAAATATATATAACATAAAGGATTAAACCTATACTGATACCACATCTCATTAGGAAATCCGTAATGAGTTACTTCTTGCCATTCAATTTTCCCTGATTTATTTATGAGATAGTACTTGTTAAAGCACTATGCCCCTGAAAAAGTTCAGCCTGTGTGATGTGGCATTCCATAATTTCTCATCATTCATGACTTCCTGGGAGGTTTTTGGTTTAGTTGTGGAATTGGTAGTGAAATAAAATATGGGGATGTAGGGGATGGAAGGAATGAGATGAGCCAAGACTACAAGCCTGGATGTATATCTGTAATTTTTAAAATACATTCAGAAGAGGTTTTCCTTTGATGATAACAAAAGGGAATAGCCTTTAAGCCATTAAGAAGGTATAGCTCACTTCCTTAAACCTTTATCCCAAAGGAATGTTGAGGGCAAGGGGAAAAGACAATGCAGCAGCAAAAGGATAAATGTGTACAGTGACCAAAATCTCAATACCATATGTAAACTGCGGTGAAGAGGTTGTGCCACATTGGTTTCTGTGCCTCCCCCACTGATAGGTTCACTGACTTAGAAGAATGAGTGAGGGATAGAGAAGTTTTAAGATATGTGATCATTTGACACCCATTTTTTTGTTGTCATTTGTTTTTATACATTTGCTGCTTCATCTTGCCATCACTTGCATTTCTATATTTTTGTTTCCATTTATTTTAATTTTTTTTTTTTTTTTTTTCATTTGTTCTCCAAATTGCCAATTCATCAACTGCAGTGCGTCAGAGAGTTTGTCACCGATTAAGCAGGCTCCACGGAAGTCCCCCTCCAACACAGAGGGTCTAGTAAAGAGTCTGCCTTCTGGATCTCACCAGGTAATGGCTGATTCCAATCCTGCCACTGCACTATGCTCTGCAGTTTAGTGCTCTGTCACTTCTTTGGGTACAGGAAAGAAAACTGAGCTGTGTAAGAGAGAGAAACAGAGAAAGGGAGGGAGAGGGCAATTAAAGGACTGGTCTAGGAAGAACACAAGAAAATGTGTGGAGAAGAATCTGACCCAAGTAAATGTTGCCACCAAACAACCACTAACATATAGTTTACTAATAGTGTGGCTCCTTTAGCCCAAGTAGAATTAGGAAATGGCTTTGTCAGATGTGAAAGATTCTTCTTTAATTGCCCAAGGAAATAAATCTAGTGAACTAGATTCTATATTGAGATACTCTATAAGACAAGGAATCAGCAGGAAAAAGTTGATATTATTCTTATTGATAGTAAAAGAGGAAATTATTTTCTATGGATACTTTAGAAAAAATTGAAAGTAAGTGTTTGTTTGAATAGTTAATAGGCTTGGTGAACAAAAAATGGTTTTGGTTTCTTCTTCTGTAGAAAGTACAGAAGAAAAATAACTTTTATTTGGAATTTATCACAGAATCTAACATTGTGGTTAATATTGTGTTTTGGCTATGCTATTTTAACTATAACTGTGGCATGGCAGAAATTTCATAGTTTAGTACCGATTTGGTTCTTCTGGGATAGAAAGTATTCTCAGGAATTCAGCCAGTCATAGCTTTGCCCTGTTTTGTTAAGGAAACATCCATAGTCTTATTCCACAGTTGTTAAATGTGGTAAGGAAACTGTTATATTGGTGAGGAAACTGAGGCATTGTAATGTTAAGTTACTAAAAGCACATACCCAATTAGTGACTGAATTGGGGCTAGAACCCAGGTTACTAGACAGCATGTTCTCTACCACAGCATCAGGCTCATTACTTGTTCCTATTCTGTCTGTCTGTCTCTCGAATTACATAATATGCCTCAGATACCGCAGTCCACTGATTTGGATTGTGAATGGGAATAGGGTTGTGAGTGATGGCATGAGATTTACAAATAGGCATAACATCTGAAGAAGCCTTAGAAAATTTTTCTTCTGCTCTTGAAGTGCTAGGGGAGTTACTCTCCTGCTGAAAACAAACTAGAAAAAAAAGCAAAGAAAAGTAGTTTTCAAGACATTGGAAAACAGATTGTGCAGCACTGTGATCTCTGAAAGAATGGGAAAAAATAAGGTGAGACTTATGATTGCCTCAGTTTACTGCCTTGAGACAGTTTCCAGACTGCAGTGCAAGGAGGGGAAATGGGAACAGCACAGCAGACTCACTGAATTGAGGAGGGAGAAATCAAGTTGAGGAGGCCAAGTTAGCTAGGATTTATGAGGGATAGAAGCAGAGAAGAAGAAATGATGGTGTGTGTCGGGGTAGGGGGCGGGGAGGGAGGGAGAGGGAGGGAGCACCTGCGCATACACACAAGCACTTCAGAGATTTGGAGTGGGGTCCCCTTGAGTCTTTGGCTGAGTATAGATTTATGCATGTGGGAGAAAACTCTGAGACCAGGGAAAGAACCACCTGAAAGCAGGAGTTTGCACAATGCCTGGAGTTCATACCAGGCTGAGAATAGTTTATGTTCCTAAAAGCCAGAGTGAGGAGACTCCTAATACACACAGGACATTGGTTGGCGTGCTCAGAATGGTCGGTCATGCCTTAGTAGAGGGGCTAAATTAGCACCAGAATAAAGGATGCTATGGACCCAACATAGTAAAGTTTAAAAGGAAGCCTTTGAAGAATCAAACTAATCCAAAAGTAATTTAGCTGCATGCCACAACAAACTCCAACACCCTTTACAAGAATACAATGCAATCTAGCACCTACCTAAAAATGTAAGTTTTGCAATGTCTGGCACCAATCAAAGATTACTAGGTGTACAAAGGAGTGGGAAAAAGAGACACATAACCAGGAAAAATCGATCAATAGAAACAAACCTGGAAATGACAGAGGTGATGGAATTCATAAACAAAGATATTAAGTAAGTATTATAATCTTATAAATAAACATAAGGATGTAAAGGAAAGGTTGAACATAATAAGAAAAGAAATAGATGTATAAAACAGTCCAAAATGGAACTTATAGACATTAAAAAAAAAAAAAATTTGGATAGCATTAACAACACCTTAGACACTGCAGAAGCAAAGATCAGTGAACTTGAAGACCTAGCAGTAGAAACTATCGAAAATGAATCATGAAGGGAAAGAAAGACTGGGAGGAAAGTTCAGCAGAGCTTTATTCAGTGAGCCAGTAGATAATACCAAGCAATCTAATTAGCATCTGATAAGGAAAGTGGAAAGAAAAAAAATACTTAAAGAAATAGCCAAAATTTTTATAAATTTGATGAAAAACAAACCCACAAATACAAATTCAACAAACCCTAAGTAGAAGAAACAAAGAAAACCACACTAAGGCACATCATAATCAAATTGCTTAAGACAACTAATAAAGAAAAATCTTAAAAGTTGTCAGGAAAAAAAGAGGCATTATAGAGGAGCAAAGATAGGTGCAACATCAGACTTCTTTTCAGAAATCAAACAGGCCAGAAGACAATGGAATCAGGATTTTTGGACTGCTGAAGAAAAAAAATGATCAAGGTAGAATTCTGGGCCTAGCAAAAATATTTTTCAAACATGAAAACAAAACAAAAAGCTGACGGAATTCATCACCAGCAGACATACTGTATAAGAAATGTCAAAGGAAGTTCTTCAAGCAGAAGGAAAGGGACACCAGATGAAAATTTGTATCTATACAAAGGAATGGAGAGCACCAGTAATGGTAAATAAGTGCAAAATATGAAGGATTTTTTTTCACAATCAATTTTTTAAAAAAGGACTTTTTCCTCATTTAAAAAATACCTTAAAAATAAGTGACTCTTTGAAGCAGTAATAATGACAGTGTTTTGTGGGGTTGTAACAGGTAGAAGTAAAATGTATGACACAGTAGTACAAAGGATGGGGCGTGGGGAGTGGGGAGTGAAGGATGGAATAATAATATTGTCAAGTCTTTATATTATCTATGAAGTTGTAATTTGAATGTAGCTTGTAGTAAGTTGAAGATATATACTGCAAACCCACTGCCAAAAAAAGAGGTACAGCTAATAAACCAACTAAGGAGCTATAATGGAATCATAAAACAATAGTTAATTCAACAATGAGCAGAAAAGGAGAGGAAAATGAGCAAAAATAGATGGGAAAATAAAAAACAAATAGTGATGTGATAGATTTAAATTCAGCCACATTGATGATTACATTAAATAGAAATGGTCTGAACACTCCCAGTTAAAAGGTAGAGATGGTCAGATTGGATAGAAAAGCAAGACCCGGTATATGCTGTCTACAGGAAACCACTTTAAATATAAGGACCCAGATATGTTAAAAGTAAAAGGATGGAATTGAAAGTAGGGTGTTGAAGACATATTTGTACACCTATGTTCATAGCAGTGTTATTCACAGTAGCCAAAAGGTGGAAGCAACCCAAGCGTCCATCAGTGTATGTATGGGTAAACAAAATGTAGTATATACATCCAATGGAATATTATGCAGCCTTAAAAAGGAAGGAAATTCTTACACATGCTACAACATGAATGGGACCTGAGGATGCTATGCTAAGTGAAATGAGCCAGCCATAAAAAGATACATACTGTATGGTTCCACTAATATGCTGTATCTGTAGTGGTCAAATTCATAGAGACAAAAAGTAGAGTGGTGGTTGCTGGGGGCTAGAGGTGGGGGGAATGGGGAGTTGTTAAATGGCTGTAGAGTTTCAGTTTTGCAAGATGAAAAAATTCTGGAGATTGGTTGCACAATGATGTGAATGTATTTAATACTACTGAACTGTACATTTAAAAATGGTCAAGATGGTAAGTTTTATGTTATATATACTTTACCATATTTTTTTTAGAGTAGAAGGATGGAAAAAGATATGCTATGTTGACAACCCATCAAAAGAAATCTGGATGGTTATAATATCAAAGTAGGCTTCAGATCAAGAAATAT
>NW_007754618.1:0-7905 GCF_000696425.1 Galeopterus variegatus | reverse complement strand
CACCCGCAAATCAAGGAAGCCCAATGCTGGATGGGCGAGAGGGGGACTTAAAGCTACCGCCAAGGGAAACTTAGAAGAGGCAGCCTAGGGAAGGCACAGACAAATGGTACACAGTGGCACACAGTGGAGTTTGCAGCGGTGGAGAATCCAGTTTTTGGACACTGAGCCTTCCTAAAAGCCATCTCTTGCACATCTGTGATCTCTGGCTGAACATCGCCCTTCTAACAACTTAATCTGCCCAGGGACTGAGCTACTGGCCAAGAAGAATAGGACAAAAGCACTGACATGCACAGGCTGTATGAGGAAGCCAAAAAATTCTCTGTCCTATCAGTGTTTTCTCTTCCAAGTCTGATGCATACAGCGGGCTCCCTTTGCGACCACTTGCTGACCACAGATTCCCTGGGATCGTGAATCTGGGCAATAAATCATTCCTGATGATCTTGAACATTTTGTAATATTCCCCAGTATTCCTTCTTAATGATATAAAATGAAATATCTATAAAGTGCTACTTACTGGCTCTGTGGCCTTGAGAAAATCTCATTTAACCTCTGTGAGCCTCCACTTATTCATCTCTAAAATGGGGATAAAAATATTACTAGAAATGTATGTAAAGTATTCAGTATGATATCTAACTCATGGCAAGTAACAGTAAGTATAGCTATAATGTAGCTATGATCATTATACTATTTGTTACTGTTTTATTTTTTATTATTATCACTTCTTTGCAGTATTGTTATGAGGATGACATCAGTCATGTGTATAAAGCATCGGATAATAATACCTGGCATATTTAGTAGGCACTAAAATAAATGCTAGGTCCCTATGCCTTTAAGTGATACTTTAATTCAAATACCTTTTCATTTTTATAGGACTCAACACTCTCCACACTGCCAGTCTGAGAGGTCACATCAAAGAAAGCTGAGTTCTCTCTTATGGCAAATAAGAGCACGGTGTCTTGGAAGCCTGACCCAAGGTCCTGTCTCCCAGAATTAACCCCTTGTTTGGGAGCAAGCTGGAAGGGTAGAGACTATGGCAAGGTCTGAGCTCTGGGATCCTGGGTTCTGCTTCACTCAAATATGATATACGGGCAGGGTGAGGCTGAGGTTGGACTCATTTTCAAAGTTTTGAGTTAGTTTGCTTATATCCATTTTCTTTCTAAGCAGAAATTTTGAAGTGGCTTATGATAACATCCATATTCAGAATAAAGGTTTTTTCAGACCAAAAGTAGAAAGGTAAAGCCATAAAAAGTAAGAAAGCAATATAATTTTAATCCAAACAACAAAACTTTTGAAATTAAAGAGGAGGGCACTATTAAAAATTACACTGGAGGAACAGACATACACCGGGGCTGTCCCAAGCAAAATAGGATGTGCGGTCACCCTCAAAAAAGGGGTGGGAGAGGCACATACACTAGGTACAGTCATTTATTTTTTTTATTTTTTTGTCTTTTTTGTGACCAGTAAGGGGATCACAACCCTTGGTGTGGTGTCCCCCACACAGCGCTCAGCCAGTGAGTGCACCGGCCAGTCCTATATAGGATCCGAACCTGTGGCGGGAGCGTCGCTGCGCTCCCAGCCCCGCACTCTCCTGAGTGCGCCACAGGGCCGGCCCAGGTACAGTCATTTAAATGGTGCTATGCTTGAACCTCACATTTGGTGTTGAGCTTCCTGTAGCTAGAGCAAATGGAGAATCTAATGGGGTACGTAATTTCTTTAGAAAAGGAAGTACACCTATTCTTCAAGAGCCATCAACTTTTCCTGCTATTAAATACATTTTTTGTTTATTCAAATATTTTTACTGAAATACAATTTAAAGAATGTCTCATAAAAAGAAAAATACTGCCCATAAGTCTACCATTTAGCCTGGTCCACATGCAGATACATATTTACCAAGTTGTAATCATAATATACTTATAACCTTGTGTCTGTCTTTTCCACTTAATATCATACCATAAACTTTTTTATGTTTGTACATAATTTCCATATTAATAAGTTTTAATAGATGCATAGCATCCTATTTGATATGTCATAATCTACTTAATCATTATCCTACTATTGAGAAATATGTGTAAATAAATATTGGTCATTAGGTTTTTCCCACTTAGAACTTTTTGTTTCTCTTGATAGTGCTGTAACAGATATATGTGAATATGCTTTGCTTATATTACTTCTTTAGATATATTTCCAGGAATAAAGCCACTGAGCATGTATACACCTTTGATAGATACTGCTAAGTTGATTTCCCAATGAGTCATGTCAGAGCTTGGCAAACTATGGCCTGTGAGTCAAATAATGTTTTAATGCAACACAGTCATGCCTATTCATTGATATATTATCTATGGATATTTTTGTGTGCTTTGACAACAGAATGGAGTAGTTGAAATGGAGACCATATAGCCCAATAGAGACCATAAAACCTAAAACATTTCCTATCTGGACCTCTACTGAAAAAGTTTGCCAACCCCTAGGTTAACCCAATGTACATTCCCACACTGCCAGAACATACCTGGTATCATATTCCAACAGTAACTAATTATGAGGGACCCTATAGAGAGTACAGAGTGACAGAACATTCATTTTCTTCCATAATAAATTTGGAGTAAATGTATGTGGCAGTGACTGCAAGCTGGCCACCAAAGCCTACTCTTCCCTTCTTCCATGGTAATATAATTATAGGCAGGATGTGGATCTCCAACTCACCTTCCCCCAATCTTTGCAGCTAGGTGTGGTCAAGTGACTAAGCTCTTGCCAGTGGAATGGGAGGTGAAGTGATATGAGTCACTTCTGGCTCATTTCCTTGGGAGGAAATCTCTGGCCTTGGACTTCCATTCTTAATTTCTATCTTGTTTGAACCATTGCCTTCTTGAGTCTCTCTAGACCAGTAGATACTATTACTCTTACTGATATAAAAACTAGTACCAGAAGTGGGGTGTCATGGTAATCAAACCTAAAATTAGTGGCACTGACTCAGCAGGCAGGCAGAGATGAAGAGAAAACAGATATAACAAGCATGAAAGCCAGTGACCCTTATTAGGTCATAGCAAAACATTTGGTAAAACTTTTGCCTATGATAACTCTGAAAATTCATATGTTGAAACCTAATCCCCACTGAGATAGTATGAAGAGTTGGGGCCTTTAGGAGGTGATTAGGTCAAGAGGGTGGAGCTGTCATGAATGGGATTAGTGCCATAATAAAAGAGGCACAAGGGAGCTCATGTGCCCCTTCCACCATGTGAAGACACAGCTAGAAGATACCATCTATGAGGAATGTGCTCTCACCAGACGCTGAATCTGCTGGCACCTTGATTTTGGACTTCCTAGTTTCCAGAACTGTGAGCAATAAATTTCTGTTGCTTATAAGTTACCCAGTTTAAGGTATTTTGTTCTAGCAGCCCAAACAGACTAAGACATTATTGTAATTAGGTAGTGGCTGCCTAGCTAGAGACTGCATTTCCCAAGTTGCTTTGCCATTAAGTGTGGGCATTTGAGCTCTCATGCCTGGAATGTGAGTGTGTTACATCTTCCTTGCTGGCTTATGAGGAAATGTCTAGCCTAAACACATCTGTTCTTTCTTCCCTCCCTGCTGGCTGGAGTGGCAACAACTTGGAAGCCACATGATAAAGATGACAAAGTTGCCATCAGCCTAGGCCCCTGAGTAAGGCTCTGGATGAGAACCACCCATCCTCTCGGAATATTCTCCCCACTGTTACATGAGTGAGAAAATCTTATTTTGTTGAGTGTTGCACTGGTTCTTTTTTAAAACAGAAACTAGTATTACAAAAGAAATCTTCAGAGAATTGTACTTGAGAATCCACTTGATAATTTTTTAATGAAATCAGTTTTATTCAAATAACTTTAAATAAAACATTACCTGAAAAATGTCTATTGAAAACTAGTACCACATGCTATAAAGAGACTGTAAGTATGAAAATAATTATGATGAAAAATAGACAATTTTACTAATTTAAGCTTGGTACTCTTGCTTGCAAAAGGCTTTTAACCTGAGGCCAATCCTCTCTGTTAAAATTGGACATTAAAAATATTCCAGCACAACTGTAAATTAGTGCAGCCATTATGGAAAACCATAAGGAGATTCCTCAAACAACTACAGATAGTATTGCCATATGATCCAGCAATCCCACTGCTGGGTATATACCCAGAGGAATGGAAATCATCATGTAGAAGGGATACCTGTACTCCCATGTTTATTGCAGCTCTATTTACAATAGCCAAGATATGGAACCAACCTAAATGTCTGTCAACTGATGACTGAATAAGGAAAATGCAGTATATCTACACAATGCAATACTACTCTGCCATAAAAAATAATGAAATTCTGTCATTAGCAGCAACATAGATGGACTTAGAGATAATTATGTTAAGTGAAATAAGCCAGGCATAGAAAGAGAAATACCACATATCCTCACTCATAAGTGGGAGCTAATAAAAAAGAAAGAAAGAAAGAAAGACACAACAATCACAATAATTCATCGAACTTTCAAAAGGAAAGAACAGAACTGAGGCCACCAGAGGTGGGAAAGGAGGAGGGGAAAGGGTGGTTAGTGAGAAATTGGTAAAGGGTCACAAAAAATGATTACAGTGTGTAATGTTGAATACACTAATTATCCTGATTTGAGCATCACATATTGCACACAGGTATTACAATTCAACACTGTACCCCACAGATATGTACAATTATATTTCAATAAAAAAAAATTCCAGCACAAAACTGTGGCTTTATCTCCTTGAAATCAGAATGAGTAAAAGAGAATTGGAAAAAGAATATTTTCTTATGATATGATTAAAGGTTATTTATGTCTATATCCATTTAGCACGTAAAGGCACCTTGTGTGACAGCAGAGAGATGCATCCAGTGGGACATATGACATCGAATAACCTAAACGTAGTTTGCATTAACAGGCAGATGAGTACAAGACTGCAGCCTTCCTTTCGTTGACCAAATCCCTATCAATTATATAATAGGGATTTTTTTTTTTAAGTTCCAAAGAATGTTGGAAAGGAAGAATGGATGGTACTGGGAGACCAAAAATGATGAGGAATATGAGGAATACTGAAAGATGGGAAGCAGCAGATGGAGGAAACCAAGTTCAAAATGGTTCCCAAAGAGGGATATTACCAAAGTGGATTCTGAGGATGCCCAAAGCTCAGCATAAGTGCATACTGCAAGCTGGATGACTGGCTGTATTCTGGGAAAGGATTGTGAAGAGATGAAAATGCAAACACAACATATCAAAATCCATGAGATGCTGCAAAAGCAGCACTTAGGGGGGAATGATAGCACTAAACACACATATTAGAAAATAAGAAAGGACTCCAGGATCTTAGTTTCTACTATAAGAAACTAGAAAAAGAGCAAATGAAATCCAAAGCAAGAAGAAATGAAATAAAAAAGATCAAAGTGGAAATCAATGAAATAGAAAACACTAAACAGCAGCGAAAAGTCAAAGAAACAGGAAACTGGTTCTTTGAAAAGATTAATAAAATTGACAGATCTATAGCCAAAATGACCAAGAAAAGAAAAAGAGAAGACACAAATTACCAATTTCAAAAATAAATGAGAGAGTTCACTACAAATTCTATGTATCTTAAAGAGATAATAAGGGAATATTGTGAATACCTTTATGACAATAAATTTGACAACTTAGATGAAATGGACAAATTCCTCGAAAGACATAAACTCCCAAAGCTCACACACAGGAGGAAACAGGTAACCTCAGTAGCCTTGTATCTATTTAAAAAATTTGAATTTGTAGTTAAAAACCTTCACACAGGAAAAAAAAAAAAAGGAGTCATTTTACAGAAGAGGAAACTGACGAACTGCCTCAGCCTGCTGATCACATTTAACGTCAGCAGTGATCGGTCACACTGATGGCACAAGTGTGCACCTTTGACATGCTGGATGAGAACGGCACTTGACATCTCCACGATCTTCTCCCCCAAACCCAGAACCCCGGTCTAATCATGAAAAAATATCAGACAAATCCCAACTGAGATACAGGCTACAAAACAGCTGGATGGTGATCCCCCAAACTGTCAAGCTTATTAAAAACAAAGTCTTAGAAACTGTCACAGCCAAAAGGAGCCTAAGGAGACGTGATGATTCAATGTAAGGGGGGTTCTCGAATGGGATCCTGGAACATAAAAAGGACAATAGGGGAAAACTATGGATATGTGAGTAAGGTACGAACTTCAGTTAATAATAATGTGTTAGTATAGGTTCATTAATTATAATAAATGTACCATATGAATAAGATGTTAGCAATAGGAGAAATGGATAGGGTAGGGGAAATGCTTTCTATTGTCTTCACAACGTTTCTGTAAATCTCAACCTATTCTAAAATTAAAAGTTTATTTAAAAAATTTTCAGGGACCTAGGGATTCTTTTTTTTTTTTTCCTTTTTGTCTTTTTTCGTGACCAGCAACGGATCGCAACCCTGGGTGTTGCGCCCGCACCTCGCTCAGCCAGTGAGTGGCCGGTCTGTACGTGGGATCCGAACCCTCGGCGGGAGCGCCGCCACGCTCCCAAGTGGCGCACTGTAGCAGTGCGCCTCCGGGCCGGCCTGATATAGCATTTTTTTTTTTTTTTTAGGGATTCTTGGATTCAAGATGGCGACGGGTCAGGAGCGGAGGCACCAGAAGATGGCGTGAGCCTGAGAGGTGTGCACTGTGCTGCCAGAGTGCTACTTGCATTTACAAGAGCAACAAAAAATGAATAAGTCTTTGATCAACTAATCTACAACTATAAAAAAGCAACTACAGTCTCGAGGTTTAGGGCCGACATAAAAGAGGATTCCTGGGAGCACCCAAGACGCACTGTGGGACCAAGTGAGCAGCCCGAGGCAGCAGTGGCTGAGGACTGAGACTGCGACAAAGCGGAAACGGAGAGAGAGCCACTCGGCAGGCCCAGCTCTGTGAGTGACCCCCAGCCCGGCCCTGCTTATGGGGCAGACGCCCGCCCAGCTTCCACCTACCCCACTGGGCCAGTCACCGGCCCAGGGCTGCCTCCATTTTCTCAGGTGGGGGTGGAGCAGGCCAGCTCAGCCAGACCTGCCCTCCTCACCCGGCTCAGTTCCTCACTGACCCTTCCCTCTTCCTTGCACTGGCGCGGGGCCTCCCGGGGCCAGCGGGCTGGCCTCCCATCCCATTCCCCCCCACAGTTCTCTGGTGGGGCAAGAACCAGCCAGCATTGGGAGGACAGGGAAGAGCAGGCCAGGCAGATTATCACTACACCGCATCCTGGGCTCTGGCCCTTGATAAACTTCCTGTTACACGGAGGCAGATACCATCTCTGTGGCCATCAGTTCGGAAAAATGCCTAACCAATTTCTGATTAGGAAAAGTGTAATCGGAGTGCTCCCAAGCTCGCTTGAACCTGCTGGAGAGCTGACAGCAGGTGGGCGCCAGAGTCAGTCCATGCCGGGGGGATTCAAAGAGGAACTGTGTGCTGGGAGCTCCTCCCCCAAGGAGCTCACGCTCTGGGGTGGGAGATAAGACAAGCGCACAGATAACTGCAATACCGGAGGAAGGTGATTAGTCCCGAGAAAGCCCTATACAGTGCTGCAAAGCCACCCAGAGTGACCAGTCGTCTGCGCCTAGCAGAAACCTGAAAGACTTCCTGGGAGGGGCGGTGCCGAGCAGGGGCTTGAAGGCCCGGCTGATAGACAAGGGTTGCAGAAGACACGCCCCAGCCTAGTCCAGAGCTCACAGAGCAGGGAGGTGTCTGGTTAGGGAGGCGGAGACTCAGCAGAAAACACACACCCTGCGGGCCGCCTCTGCGAGTTCCAACAGCCCTGCCTAGTGCACACAGAGCGGGGAGGTGTCCGGCTAGGGAGGCAGAGACTTGGCAGAAAACACACACCCTGTGGGGCCGCCAGGGCATGATCCA
>NW_007754617.1:7335-7906 GCF_000696425.1 Galeopterus variegatus | reverse complement strand
AAAAAAAAAACTGTAGCAGGGAGCAGTTAATCCACCCAAATTAACTGAATGACAAGGGAATGCCCTCCTCCATCTCAGCAAAAGGACGTTTTCTACAGAATGGATTCTTCAAAGAGAGACAAACACGTCCCAGTTTTAGCTAAGGTTTGACTTCCCCAAAACATGAATATTCAAGGATTTTCCTTTTATTCTTTAGGCATAAGAAAGGAAGTAAAATTCTGACTTCCTGCATTTTTATTTCCACTGGGCCAACTGAAAGAAAAAAAGCTCGATGGTGAGGTTAAAATAGAAAATGATTAACTAAAACAGGTTGAAACAGGTTCATTCTAAGACTTTCAATTAGTCAAGAACCTAGAAAATGGAAGACACCGAGTCATAGGAAAAAATACAGTGGTTTTGTATTGAAATGCTTCAGAGAAAGGCTCCTTTCAAAGCAGTTCTACAAGTTCCCGGAACAGAAGGAGACTTTTTTTCATTATAGATATGGAAAATCCCCTGAACCCAAAATTCCAAAATCCTCTCCACATATTTTTTTACTTTTTTCAGTAACTCCACATCCTTCACATGGTTT
>NW_007754617.1:0-2336 GCF_000696425.1 Galeopterus variegatus | reverse complement strand
AACCGAAGGAAACGCACGTTCTTTTTTTTTTTTTTTCCAGTAAAGAAACGATATTTATTGCCTACAGTTTCAGAGGCTGGGAAGTCCAAAGTCCAAGGAACACATCTGGTGAGGGCCTTTTCGTGGTGTAACTCCATATATAGCAAGGCAGGGTATTGCACGGTGAGAATCAGCTGAGCAAGAGAGAGCTAAGCTTCTCACTTGTTCTCTTTTAAAGCCATCAGAATCATGCCCATGACCACCATTAAACCATTGATGGATTAATTCATTCACTAGGGCATGGTCCTCACAATCTAACCACCTCTTCAAGGCCCCACCTTTCAATTACTATAATAGAATTTCCCACCCTCTTAACACTGCCACAGTGGGGATTAAGTTTCTAATGCATGAAAATTTGGGGGACACAATTCAACCCATAGGAAATGCAGGTTCTGTACTCACAAAAGTTGTGGGAACACACACACGTACAAAGTGCTTATTTCTGGTCACAAGATTAAGCAGAGTGATATCTATACTGGTTAATGATGGAATTGGGCTCTGATAGATGGAGAGACGAGAAGCCCAAGATAAGCGACAAAAGGAGATTCACCCCAACATTGGGGGTAGAGGGGACCGAGTGATTGTGAGGGGGAGTTCAGCCAGGCATCTGCTTCCCCACAAGTAGAGGAGCTTCAGGAAAGCTCTCAGTGGAGGATCCAGCAAGATGGAGCTAAAGGAAATGGCCCTGAGGCTGAAGACAGACTGAAGTCAGATAACTTGGCAGAAATGTCAAGAACCAAATTCTAAAAATGAGACTTATCCTCCAAGCTGAACAAAATGAAATTCCACCTACATGCACCTGGTTAAACAAAATTCAAACAAACAAACAAAAGACGTTTCAAACAGTACTAAAGGGCACAATGAAAAATAAGTCCCTCCTGCCCTCAGTCCCCTTTCCTAGAAAAATGTTTGGTAGCTGGTGGCATGCACCAGTAGAGGCCCACACAGTTGTTAAATATTTCAGTACTTCCTGACGGGGTGGTACACAGCCACTGCTTCAAGCCCCTGGAGTGCTGTCCCCAGAGCTTCCATCTGTCATTAAAGGGTCAAAGCATAGACATTAAGGGACCTCCAGGATCCATCCAGCTGAAGGCCAGCATCCATCCCTGCTTGCCAATGCTGAACCAGTTGTGAAATTTTTTGAACACCACTGTTTTCCTTCCAGAGATATCTACGCATATACAGATATATTCCCACATGTCTCTCTTTTTTCCTTTTAATACCAATGAAATAACTGAATAAATACTCTTCTGCATTTTGCTTTTTTGAGCCTCCTTGGTACACCTTTAAATGCATGGCCAAATACAGAGTGCATGTTTTTCTTTCAGAGATAACATAATTCAGGCTATAGCTAAGACACCTAACCTGAGGAATGGGGCACAGAAATAAAGAGTGAGACTTTGGAATAAGCTCTGGGAGCTTTCCATTAGGCCCACATGAACCTAGCTGTTAGGAACAGTGGAATTGACTCTGAAGGCTGGAATCTGAATGCACTAGTTCAGGCTGGCTGTGCCCTGGAGTCTTAGAAGAAAGCATAGGAAGGACTAGATCAATAAGATCTGCCTGGGTGCCCAGGAGGGACCCAAGCCTCCCAGAGCCCAGACTACTAGCAGCCAAATTCAGCTGTTACTCAGAATCAAACCAGCCTTGGGTGGAAGCAAATTAAATTTTAAATTTCACTTACCTCACTGAATTCTTTCCAGGAAATTTTCCCTCAATTCAAAAGGGGCACAAAATGAAATTCTTCATAAAACAGCTAAAATATATTTCTCTTAATTGTCTCATCTTCACCTCAAATGCTGAAAGAAGCATAGTGTTTCACTTATGAGAGAGAAAATACTTATTAACTAAACTTGAACAAGATTTTTAAGTATAATCTATATATCAAAAAGTCAAGACCACCAGGTGTACTCTTTTTATAGCCATCTTTATCTTTAAGACCCAAAGAATCAGTATTTGGGGGTGGGGGATACTTCATTTTCTTTGTCTGATTTCTATGTTTCTATACATCAGTATTTTGTTATTTTAGTATTAATGACAGAGAGAGAGAATGAAGAAGAACATTTAAAATTGAAAGTGTAAACTGCACAGATTTTTGAGGAGGAGGATGGGGAATGGGAGCAGAAAAATATTATCTATTTTGGTAATTGGCCGCAATAATCAACCACATTGTATATCGACAAAATAAAATAAAATAAAATATTTTAAAAACATATTTATTATTTCCTGATATTCCCTAATATTTTTATTATTTCCTGATGTTCCCAGAAACTTTCAGTTTGGAAAAGACTCATAAA
>NW_007754616.1:6502-7906 GCF_000696425.1 Galeopterus variegatus | reverse complement strand
AGACCAAACTTTCTTATAAAAATTGACAAGCTGATTTCTAAGAGTTTTTGTGAATGGAGAACCAAGTTGAAAGATTAACACTACCTCTCTTAAAAACTTTTTTAGAGTTACAACTATCAAGACAGTATGGTATTGGCATAAAGGTAGACAAATAAACCACAGAACAGAGTAAAGAATCCAGAAGTAGACCCACACATATATGGGCAAATACATAATTTTTGAGAAAGGTACAAAGGCAATTCCATGGATAAAGATTAGTCTTCAACAAATGGTCCTTTAAAAATCAGATACATATATTTATATATATANGATTTATTTCAGGAAAGCAAGTGGTTTAACATTTAAAAATCAATGTAATTCACCATGTTAACGACAAAAATATATACCTATAATCATCTTAATAAACATTGTAAAAAAAAAGCATTTGACAAAATCACACATTTATTTCTTATAAAAACTCTCACTCAGCAAACTAGAAATAAAAGGGAACTTCCTCAACCTGATAAAGAAGTTTCATGAAAAATTTATAGCAAACATCATAATGATGAAAGACTGAATTATTTTCCCCTAAGATTAGGCACAAGGCAAAACTTTCCACTCTTATCACATCTATTCAACATTGCACCGGAGGGTCAAGCTGTCAATAAGGCAAAAAATAAAAATAAAATAAAAGGCATCCAGATTAGAAAGGAAGAAGTAAAACTGGCTTGATTCACACATAATGTGATAGTCTATAGAGAAAATATGATGGAATCTACCAAAAAGCTACTAAAACAAATAAGTGAATTTATCAAGGGTATAGAACATATGATTATATATTTAAAAATCAATTCTATGTCTTTTGACTAGTAACAATCAAAAAATAGAATTGAGGGCCGGCCCGGTGGCGCACTGCTACAGTGCGCCGCTTGGGAAGCGCGGTGGTGCTCCCTCTGAGGGTTCGGATCCCACATACAGACCGGCCGCTCACTGGCTGAGTGAGGTGCGGGAGCAACACCGAGGGTTGCGATCCCGTAGCCGGTTCCGGTCCGGTACGGGCACGACACTGAGGGTTGCGATCCGTTGCCGGTCATGAAGAAAGACAAAAAGGAAAAAAAAAAAAAGAATTGAATAGCAACACCATTTACAATAACATCAAAAAGATTAAATACTTGTGAACACATCTGACAAAAAATATGCAAGACTTGTATATCAAAAACTACAAAACATTGTTGAGAGATTAAAGGAGTCCTAAATAAATAGAGAAATATGTTCAATGTTTATGGATTGAAAGATTCAATATGTTAAGGTGTAAGTCTCCTTGAATTCTTTTTTAAATAATTCAATGTAATCCTAATAAAAATAGACCAAACTTTCTTATAAAAATTGACAAGCTGATTTCTAAGAGTTTTTGTGAATGGAGAA
>NW_007754616.1:0-5317 GCF_000696425.1 Galeopterus variegatus | reverse complement strand
GCTGATTGTCACCCCTCGTGCCCAAGATGTGAAGGCCAGATCCATACTGGCAGCATGCACTGACCACAAATTGTCAACACTCAATTAAAAAAAAAAAAAAAACCCAGTCAAAAATTGGGCAAAAAATCTTGCATCTGCCGTCTTCTGTATATCTCCACTGTGATTCTTTTACTCTGAGTGCTCACCATCTCTCAGCGGGCCAAGTCCAGTTACCTCCTTATATGGTCCGAAAGTTGGTGCTCCTCAAAATTTATGTGTTAAAACGTAATCTCCAATGCAATAATACTAAGAGGTGGGACCTTTGGGAGGTGATTAGTCATGAATGGGATTATTGCCCTTATAAAAGAGGTTGAAGGGAGAGGTCGTCCCTTCTGCTCTTTCTACCATGTAACTATGGGGCATGAGGTGCCATCCTGGAAGCAGAGAGCACTCACCAGACACCAAATCTGCTCACACCTTGATTTTGGACTTCCCAGTCACTATAACATAGGAAATAAATTTATTTTGTTATAAATTACTCAGTCTAAGGTAATTCTGTTATAATAGCAGAAATGGACTAAAACACGTCATAATGGTCTTCCTGACTCTGAGATTGCCCTACAACATCTACTCTCCAAACAGGAGCCAGTGAGATCATTTAAAAATTTAAGTTGAATCATATCAATCCCCAGCTATAAAACCATCAATGACTTCCTAGACCATATTCAGGGCCCTACAAAGCCCAAATGATCTATGCCCAGTCTCTTTCTCTAGTTCTTCTTAGATCACCCTCCTGCTCATTTGCTATTCTCCAGTCTTTCTGTTTCTCAGATCTGTCAAGCTCATCCCTGGCTCACTACCTTTATGATTTCTGCTTTCCCTCTCTGAAGGGCTCTTTCTTCACCTACATGGCTGACTCTTTTTGTCTAAAGTGTGCCTCAGCTCAAATATCCCCCCTCAAAGAAGCCTTCCCAGATGACATGGTCTAGCCAGCCTTTATCTATCCTGTTACACTGCTTTACTCTTTGTGTGGGACTGATTTATCATTAACCGAAACTACCACATTTGTTTGTCTGTTTGTCTGTCCACTCGCACTAAAAATGTAAGCACCAGGCAGCAAGGACCAAGTTGTCATGCTATGCTCTCAATACCCAGTCCACAGAAAGGGCCTGCCTGTGTTAGCTGCTCAGTTATGTTGACTAACGACAGAGTTACAAATTCCCTCTGCAGTGAGGTATCACCAAGGCTTTAGTTTCCTTCAGAAATCCAAACTCTGATCTTAGCTCTCTGCTTCACGTTTCTGCATTGCACAACACAAAGCTCTGGCTTTCCTGTTCCTTAAACACTTATGCAGTATTAGGGGTGAGAGGAGGGGCCTCTAAGCTTCCAGCATTGCTTCAAAGATACCTCTCAGGGCATCTGAACTCCTTAAATCTACCTAGCATCAAAATGGCATGAGCTGAAATCACCCAAAGAAGCTTGATGTACTCACAGGAAAACACAAGATAAAGAACATTTAAAGAAGAAAAATTCCCTTTGCTTTGTTTTGCAAAGATATGAATTTTCTCCTTAACAATTGCACAATGTCCACAAGGAGTCAGGCCACTTTCCTAATACATTCATAAGATGCAGGAATATAGTGTGCAATTCAGCACACAGAGTCTAGAGGTGGTCTGGATTTAAAATCTGGCTCCACTGCAAATTTGCTGAGTTTAAATGGCTTAACTTCCATCTCTGTTTATATACTGGAGAGAATTATCAAATCTAACTCAGAAGATTATTAAGAGGATTCAATGAGACATTCCACATGAAGTACTTACCACAGCACTTGGAGCATAATTAAGTGCTCAATAAACAGGAATAGTGGTAATAATGATTAAATTTATTAATAATTATGATGTTTAACATTATTGGTAACATCTGACATCTTTTCACCTTTTTATACTGAATTCAGCATCTTTTAGGGTCTGGCATGTGGAACGTATGAGCTAGGAATTATATGGCATGCAAAAATAATGCATAATGCTTGCATTTTACAGTTTTCCATTTAAAGGAAAGAAGGAAAGGTGAAGGGAGTCTTTAGAGTCTTACTCTGCCTCCTACAGGCATTCTTCCTGGCAATGGCTGCTAGGAAAATCCACTCGACCACTGACATTAGTAAGGCCATGTGTTTGTGCCACCAGAAGGCATGCAGCACTGCTCTGTTCTCCCTGCATTTTCCCCTCCATGTCCAAGGAAAAGAAAGCGTGTCTGGTACAAAAGATCACACACCCATGTTGGTGTTTCTTCAAACGAGGAGCCTGAGTTGACTGCAGAAGGATACTGGAGTCAGGGCCTGAGCAATCCTAAACCTCCGAGACGGACCTGGGCAGGGGCATTGTCCCACATCTGTGCCAGGGAAGAGGTGCCTGAGTCCCTGAAAGTTTTCTCATGGCAGGAGAAGAAAGGGAAGCTGTCAGCTTAAATAGCTGAACACAGAAGGTTTAATCAGCAGAGAGCCCCTTCATTCAAGTAACATGAGATCTGGGAGAATAAGGCAAGAGAAGAGCTGGAACCCAGTCAGGTTTTTCTTTCTTTCTTTCTTTTGCCAAAGCTCTTATTGGGTGTCGGGGGAGGGAGAGAAGGGTAAGAGTTGCATGACACAAAAGAGCCTGCTCAGAGCTGATGCCAATTTGGTACCTTAGAATTACTGAGTTGGGAACAGGGGGGTGGGCCTCTTCCCAGATCCCAGTAGATGAGTGAAAATGTTCCTTTCAGAGCCATTTACTCACCGAGAGCAAAGCATACCATTAGGAATCGATGCCAAGGTTTTGTTTGGTTTTTTGCTGCATGTGGAGAAAGGGGTAAAAATAAACGATAAAAAGTGAAGGAGATGTTAAAGAGGTAAGAGCAGATCATATAGTGAGGGTGGAAAATAAAAACTGTCATTTTGCAGCTGGTAGGAAATTTTCCTCATGGAATGGACTGTATTTGTAAGTGGTTTATGTCTCTAGGCTGCTCTGGGTAAAGGTTCTATAGGGCAATAATGAAATCAGAAGACAGCCAAACTTCTCCACATAGGAAGTTAATCGACATTTAGAACTGGACGGAGCAGCATGGAATAAGGTGAGACCAGCATGACTGGGACACAGAAGCACACAGCAAAGAGTGACCATGAAGAAAGTCTGACATGTTTTAAGAAGATTTGATGTCTAATGTGTACTTTTAGGTTGTTTGCAATTTCAAAACACCAGCATCTCTGCCACTCAGACTTAAGCACAATCTGCCCAATACACCAATGCCTGGTGAGAACGGTTTGGGGTAATCAAGGTAACAGGGCTGTGTTCTGATCTGGAAAGCAGAGAAAGAGAATAGTGGCCAGATGTGAGGACTGAACACAGCTGAGAGTCTACCGAGGGCACAGCCATAGACCAGAGAACCTTCATACACTCCCTGACTCTCTCTCCCCTTTCTCTCTCTGCTGTCCCCTCCACCCCATACATACAAACATGAATCCTCAAGAAGGAAACAACGTCCTCTCCCTCTGCATGTGGGATGGGAATTTGTGTCAAATTTTATTTAAATCTGAAGGACAGAGTGACTCCAGCTTATCCTTGAGTATTAATTAGCACATAAAGCAAAACTTTATCACAGAACTTTCTGAAAAAATGTATTACAGATGATTCTTTCAGTTGCAAATTGGCTTATGCACAAAAAGAAACTGTAGCTCAGTAAACCCAAGCCATGGAAAAGGTAGGAGTGAAAGCAGCTTCAGGACTGATGGGATCCAGAAAAGCAGATACTGTGGAGACACCCATCTCTCATTTGTGCTTCTCTTGGTAAGTCTGTTTTATTCTTTCCTACCACAGAGAGAACTCTTCCCTATAATTTTTCATGTTAGTTTTCGGAGGAAGATGATTTGCCTAAACCAGCAAAAGATATCCAGATATTTGGGGAGAACATTAGGCAGTGGATGTTACACCAATCCTATTTCTAGATGCTGGTGCCAAGCTTTTTGGGTTTCATCTTTGACAGGGTGGTGGTACCTCTTAAGAGCCCAGAGCAGACAAGCATGGAAGACATTCAATCTAAGCAAATCTGGGATTGAAGAAATGATGATAGGCAGTGAGTCAATCCCTACGTGGGGGGCAGTCACAGGTATCATTTTTCCATGTAAGTCTGATTGGATCACTCAACCTCCATTTAAAAATTCTCAGTTCCTTCCCTTGTTCTTACAATACAGTCCTTCACGAAGCTTATGAGGTCTGGCACAACCTAACCCTCCACACTGCTTCCCCCTCTTCGGCTGACATTCTGCTCTGAACTCCTTGCACTAACCACCTCACCAGCTGTATTAGTTCCTGAACATACAACTCTTATTCCACCACAGGGACGTTGCAGTTGCTGTCTTCTCTACCATGACTCTCTTCCCCCTTCCTTTACCCCACTCTGTCTCACCAGTTGACCAATTTAGTTCCCATTCATTATTCAGATCTCAGCTTAAACCATCACTGACCACCTTCCTCTCCCACCTCCCCCAATTAGGTAGATCTTTTTGTTTTATGTTCATAAAGCACCACATTATCATTTGAATGTTTGTCCCCTCCCAAACTCATGTAGAAATTTAATTACTATTCTAACAATATTAAGAGGTGGGATCTTTAATAAGTGATTTGGCCATGAGGGCTCTGCCCTCATGAATGGATTAATACCATTATTGGCGGAGTGGGTTCCTTATAAAAAGATAAGTTTGCATTTCTCAGAACATATCCCTGCCATTAAGAGACACAAGACTGTATTGAATTTCTTCAAAATGAAAAAGTTTATCTACAAAAGACACTGTTGAATGATGTCATAGAAATGGAGTAGGGAACTTAAAGAATCAGTTCCCAACTGAGCAATTATTAAGCTGACATAAGCCAACAGAATCACTTTTTTTCAGAATTCTGGAATCTAATTTATACAACAAGAACTCACAGCAACCAGGGGAGGGCTTTATGAAGAAAATGTAGCTAAATTTTGGCAAGAAAGCATTATGGCATTTTGTTTACCAAGTCCCATACCCTTTCATGTTAAAAACTCTAACAAATCTGGTAATAGAAGAAAACTTCTTCAACATAATAAAGGGCATTTATGAAAAATCTACACTTAGCATTATGCTTAATGGTAAAAGACTGATATCTTTCCTTGTAAGATCAGGAACAAGGCAAGCATGTCTATTCTTACCATTTCTATCAACATTGTACTGGAAGTTCTAGTTGGGACAATTAGGCAAAATAAGAAATGACAGGGCCGGCCCGGTGGTGCACTGGAGAATGCGCCGCTTGGGAGCGCGGAAGCGCTCCCGCCGAGGGGTCGG
>NW_007754615.1:4577-7906 GCF_000696425.1 Galeopterus variegatus | reverse complement strand
GCACTCTCCAGTGCGCCACTGGGCCGGCCCTATACAAGATGATTTTATATAATAAAACTTGATTATAACATTCTATTATATTTTATACTACTATTAAAAACAATTATACTATAAACTAATCTAAACAAAATCTATTAATATCAAAAACCTACTTTTATATTTTTATTGTTTTAGCTATTCATCTTTATAGTAAAACTTTCTAATTTTTTTAGCAATTGACTCTGGGAACAGTACAAGGAACAAAGTGAAAAGTTAAATGATCCTACTCAAACTAACGAAAACGCAATATATCATTCTTATTATCACTAGGGAAACAACATGTTCTTGGAGAATCAAGTGAAACTGTGGGAGTGGGGAGAAACAAAGAAATCTGTAGCTGGTTGATGATTACTGCACTCGGACCCACCGTCTCCCTGGAATGTAAATAGAAACCTAACATAATAGCTTCATTCCACAGGTACAGGAGCATGACTACAGCCACAGTAGGTCCATGCACACATCACTAACAAGGAAGATTAATGACAAAATTAAATGGAGCCAACCCCTACTGGGAACATGCATCAAAAACACCTTTAGTACTGACAATATCTTTTAAATAAACCAGTTGATTTTGATGTATTTTAACATGTCCTTTGAGAAACCTCAGGGAATTTCCCAAAGTCATACTAAGCCAAAAGGTTAGGCTGTTTAATCCTGGGAAGCCTCATCAAGCAACCAAAGGTGGACACACAAGAACTTCCATGGAGCCGTGCCACACACATGGGACCCCCTTGTAGCCTGCAGAACAAGGGGTATCATTAAGGCTCCCATGCCGTTCCCTATAGCAGGACGGCTCACGGCACCTGAAGAGCAAGGATCAGTCCTTTCAGAGCCTGCTCAGGGCCCCATCCCTGATCCCACCATCTGCTCCTAGAATCCAGGATCAGCGTGTCTGGGAGAAATAAACACGTACCCATGAGCCTCTGGGTGAATCCATCTTCTTCTCAATCGCTGTGTTCTAACAAAACCACTTTACCCCTTGTCTTAGTCCATTTTCTGTAGCTTATAACAGAATACCTGAAACTGGGTAATTTATAAAGGAAAGAAATTTATTTCTTACAATGGAGGCCAAGGTTCAGGGGCTTATCTGATGAGGGTCTTTTTCCTTGTGGGGACTCTGCAGAGGCCCAAGGTGGCACAGCGCATCACATGACGAGGGTGGCAAGAGCATGCTAACATGCTCACTTGCTCTCCTTATAAAGCACCAGTGCCCTCCTGTGAAAACCCATTTATTCATCAACCCATTCGCCCATTCATGAGGGCAGCATGAATCAATTGCCTCCCAAATGCCCTACCTTTCAAATATCATGGTCAGACTGCCTACCCTCTTAACATGGTTACAACGGGGATCAAGGTCAGTATAAATTTTAGGAGGACATTCAAACTATAGCACCTCTCCTTTCCTCCTCTGCCCTGCCCCTTCATTTCCAGAGCTCACCTCTTCCTCCAACATCAAGAACTCCTTCTTCTTCCCTTCACATGACCATGTAAGTAGAGGCCTTGTTATTACAAAAGGGAAAGAGTGGCTTGATTCTGAAGATATGAATTGAGGCCCCTTCACCTGGTCTTGTGACCCGAGATTAGTCTCAGAGGAACCCACTTCCCAGAATCAGGAGGGGTGTGAAGTGAGAAGAAAAGAGGAGAAAGGATCAAGTATTTTCCTCTGTCCTTAAGAACCATAAAGTCATAGAGCACCAGCATCTCAGATTTCCAGGAACAGAAGTCCTTGGGTAACTGGGCCCCTTAGAGGTGGGGGGGGGTCTCAGACGGCAGACAGAGGTACGTAGTTCAGGTTTCTATGCAGTTATCACACCTACTTGGGAAACTACTCAGCTCTGACCCATCCTATACTCTGTGTATCAGGTCACAGGCTCTAAGGCCATGTACTGGATTGAATTATGTCCCCCCCAAACTCCCTGAAGCTTGAATTGTGTCCCCCAGGTTTTATGTATTAGAAACTTAGCCCCCACTGTGACTTTTAGAGGGTGGGAAACACTATCATGGCAATTGAAAGGCAGAGCCTTGAAGAGGTGATTGGACTGTAGGACTGTGCAGTAGTGAATGGATTAAAAATGGTGGTCAGGGGCGTGGTTCTGAGGGCTTTAAAAGGAGAGGAGAGTCTGTCTTTCACTCTCTCTCTCTCTCTCTCTCTCTGCTTCCACCATCTTGCACTGTGAGATCCCTGGTCACTGTCACCACCACCAGATGGACTTTGGATTTCCCAGCCTTAGAAACTGTAAGCAATAAATGTCGTTTTCTTTATAAATCACCCAGTTTCAGGTATTTTGTTATAAGCAGCATCAACGGACTAACACATGCTGCTGCTCAGAGAGAGAGACCCTATGCCCAAGAACACACGGCAGATTGGAATCACAGCTCCCAAGTCAAGCCTGTCGGTTCCACGGCAAGAGACCTGAAGGGAGATTAAAGATGATAAAAATTTGAGGGTTCTTCCAAATCGCCAGCATACAATTATTGTACGAAAGTGTGCTGCAAAACGTTTGTGGCTTATCACACACATTAATTATTCCTTTTATTTATTCACACATAAATGAATTGCTCCTTTGGAATGAAAAAAACTTTTCTTGCCACATCATAATATAGAGGCATCATTATAAAAGAACGTGAGTCCATCCTCATTACAAGGATAATTAAATGTTCAGACATACGGAATATGTTTTGTTACTTGGCCAACATGTGAAGGCAAACCTGGAATTGGTCTGGGTCAGGCAAGACAGCGGTGACTCCCCATCTCTCCTGCCACACTGAGGCCGTTGTCTCAGGTCCCTGATGCGGGTTCTAGAAACTCACTAAAGCAACTTCATTCAGAGTGAAAATGGGCTCAAATTTAAAATTTGGGATTTTTTTTTTTTAACATGGAAAGAAGTGAAACCTACGCTTTGTCTGGAACCTTTGTGTTTTCCTAATCTGAACTTATATCCCACTGAACCCTCAACCTCTTCCCCAAATATTCAGAATTCGGTATTTCAGACACATTTCAGTGATCCCCACAGGAACCGTGGACATCTGAGTGATAAGCAGAGGCTGGAGCGTGAGAATGGAAGATCTGTTCCATCTGCTCTCTGCCTCACGGATCTTGCAGCTAGGATGTGGATGTGATTGGAGACGAGGGTGGGAGTGGGGATCCTTGAGCTGAAATAGAAGTACGTCATTCATCAGGATTCACTATTGAGCTGGCAAGAGCAGTTCAGAGTCTCTGTAGTCACAAAGTTACATCACGGGAGGAGCCAGTTGTGATCCCACTTTCCTCAGATGCAGATAAGGTTGAG
>NW_007754615.1:0-675 GCF_000696425.1 Galeopterus variegatus | reverse complement strand
GGGGGGGGGGGGGGGGGGGAGGTGGCAAGTTGCTTAACATGGCTGTGCTAATGTTAAGCTAGCCATGACGCCTAATAATAGGTCTCACTTAACCTTGTTCATTGAATCCCACCCCACTAACATTTCAGGCCCCATGTGTTAACCCCTTCAGGTGCTTCTCTAGCCCAAGGCAGCTGTGGAAAGGACTTGGACTTTCCCAGTATGGGTTTCATAGGCCCAGCTTGGGGGTTGGTCTAAATAGGGACGGTGAATACATGAAGGACCCTGGGCTTAAGCTTCCTCCTCTGTCCAGTGTGGTGATTTGCTCCGATCACTCAGAGTTTCTGTGAGGATCAAGTGAGAGGATTCATGTGAGGAGAGGGGTGACGTGGGTGCAGGTCCCCCTCAGCAACTGTCCCTCGGATACCGGAGGAGAGGATCTGGGGAGTCCCAATGTCTGACCTCAAACTACCCAGGCCGTACAGCAGACTACCCAGTCCACTACCAGGTTCTTGACTCCACCATAGTAAAGAATTCATAGAAAGAGCAGAGTCATGATAGAAAGTGAAAACAGGTTTAACATAATGAATAGGAGAAACAGACTTGACAGAGAGTGAGGCCTAGCTCCTGAGACTGAGCAGGGCCCACACCACGTTTAATACAAAAGTAAGAAATACGCATTCACAGATTTAGTGC
>NW_007754614.1:9761-10067 GCF_000696425.1 Galeopterus variegatus | reverse complement strand
TTTTAATATATAAAGAAAACTATAATAGTAAATCTCATGGAGAAACCTGTATCTTGTCAAATACTTAAAATTTTTTGTTGGTATATTGAATCTTTATCTATTCTACGTACATCCTGTTGTTAAAGATTCATAGAACATGTACTTAAGAGGACCTTTAAGTGGTCTCAGAAATTCCACTGGTAAGTCTAATCAAATCCACCATACGGTCATTATAGGGCACGAAATTCTCAATGATATAGAACTGCCTCTTGAGAAAGAATGTTGGAGATATTCTTTATAGCTTCACATTAATTGTCTTCTGCTTGT
>NW_007754614.1:2160-6164 GCF_000696425.1 Galeopterus variegatus | reverse complement strand
TAGTATTTTGAATATGCATATAGAGTATTTCTTCTTGCCTACAGAGTTTCAGTTGAGAAGCCTGCTATTACTCTGATGGGTTCTCCCAGATAACTGACTTGATTTTTTGCCCTTGTGCTTTTAGTATACTCTCTTTGTCTTTGAGCTTTGCCAGTTTGACTACAGTGTGTCTTGGAGAGGATCTTTTTGGATTGATTTTGTTTGGGGATCTTTGAGCTTCCTGGCTATGAAAATCTGTATATTTCTTAATAACTGAGAAGTTTTTCATCATTATTTCAATGAATAGATTTTCAAAGTCTTTACATTTCTGCTCTCCTACTGGAACACCCATGATTCCCATGTACATGTCCTTAACATTGTCTCCTAGCTCTCATAGACTTTCTTCATTTTATAAAAAATATTTTTTCCTTATTATTTTATTTATTTTTATTATTTTTTTTTTATTTTTGTCTGCCTGGGTTATTTTAAAAGACTGTCTTAGAGATAAGAGATTCTTTCTTCTACTTACTCTCAGATGCTGCTTCAGCTCTTCATTGTGTTTTGTGTTTCACTGAATGAGTTTTTCATTTCTAGAAGTTCTGCTGCATTCTTTTTTAAGTCATTAATCTCTTTGTGTATTTCCTCCTTCATATATGGTATATATATATATATATATATATATTTGTTTCACTGTGTTGTCTTACTGTATCTTTTCTTATCTCATTGAGTTTCTTTAAGATTGTTAGTCAAAATCCCTTTTTAGTCATTTCAAAGATTTCCTGCTCTATAGGGTCTGATACTTGACAATTACTGTATTCCTTTGGTGGTGTAACTTCTGAGGCTGTGTTCACCATTTTATGCTTTTCAGATTACCTAGAATTGCAAATCCCCCTGCTTGGGGGTATGTCTGGCTGTCTACAGTTTCAGTGTAGTTGGGCATCTAGGAATGGTTCTTTAAATCCAAGCAGGTTGTATCTAAA
Organism: Galeopterus variegatus; assembly: GCF_000696425.1. NCBI lineage: Eukaryota > Metazoa > Chordata > Mammalia > Dermoptera > Cynocephalidae > Galeopterus > Galeopterus variegatus. The sequence goes on along the minus strand of NW_007754614.1, from coordinate 5,205 downwards.
ATATCCTTCCTTTTCATATCTTCCTTTTTTTTCTTTTTGCCCTCATGAGGCTCTAAAATCTAATTTTTCCACAGTTCTCTTTACTCTGATTCTCCAGAAGATTCATTTTATTCCGATCAATTTAATTTTATTTACTTATCTTCCTTACACAACTCTTTTAGAAGCTCACAGATGAAAAGAGACATGTATTCCTGAAAACTCTCAGGGCCCTGTTATTCTCCACTCTCAGGAAACACTTGTTCTGGCCACTGATGCAGAGATCAGCTCAGCCAAGCTCTCTGTACAAAGCTCTGCAGAAAGAATGCACTCCCTGTTCCCTGTATATCCAGATACATGATGTCCTCAGTGGCTCAAAACATCTCCCAAATTTATGTCTGATGAACTGACAAAACATAAGCCATCTTCTATAATGTCTACTATTCACCAAATATTCTCTTCATTGCTTTTGATTTATCATACAACTTTTAGCAAGTCTTCCAGACTCTGGAATTCCTTAAAATCCTCATTTACATGAAAGTCTTGTCTTCTTCATCACCCCTGGCAATTCTTTAGATCATAGTTTTTCACATTTTTACTGTTCAATGTTCGCCAAATTTATCTTTATGTTTATAAATCCACACTCATATAAGTCTGTCACACTTAGACCAAAGTAACTTTATAAAAAAATCAACCCATATTTATATATTTGTTAGTTATGTATAAAACATCACTGGATATATATACTGTGATTTTTTTACATCACTGAGAGAAAAGAGTCTATACTTATTCCTAAAACCAATACAATAAATAGGTGGAAACTAACTAAAATAAATAAGTGAAAGCTATAAAGACCAAATCATTCCTTCAGTTTTCAAATCTGACTAAATCTCAATCTCTTATATGTGCATGTCAAAGTTTCTAAAAATGACATCCAAAGACTTCTGTATTAGACTTATTCCTTCTCACTTTTCTGTATAAATTTCAGTCTCCATAAACATCAATACATATTTACCTTTATATCTATTGTCCATCTATCGTATACTACATATGCTTACATTATGTAAAGTCTCATCAAACTGGGCATCTTTAACTTATCATTTATCTTATTCATCCATCAAAACACTGTTGAGGTGTGAAACTTTCCGTAACACGTTTTCTGACTCCTCCAGACCAAGTTAATTATTCTGTGATAGTCACAAATTCTGTGAGCCAACCTTTATTTAACTATTGCTCTGGAAACAATGTGATGCAGTTATCAGTTTATGCATTTACATGGTTTTCCCTCTTAATAGAGTATTAATTCCTGGAGTTCAGGAACAATTTCTCTTTCACTGGTGTATTCTCCTCACATATTTCTGTGTCTACTCAAGAATGGATACATATATAAGTTGCATTAAACAGAATCCATAGCCTTATTTCCTTCACTGAAATATTTGTTCTATTCATATTCTTTATGTTAGAACTAAGATGGTGCTCACTGTTAAAGACCATGTCCTATTACTACAACTGAATTTGAATCACAAGTCTTATCTTCTAGTCTTATTTTTTATCTATACTGTACCATCCTTACTTTGGTATAAGATTAAATAATCATGAGTTGGGAAGTCCCGACTGAGTTATGCAAATTCAGTTTAAAATATATGATGATTTGGACTCAATTTTTCTTCTTCCTGACAGAATTCTAGAGAAGATCATTGGCACTTGTCTGTGATTGGATATATCTTACAATCAATAGTAAAGAAACCATCGTGCCATAGTTTATTTAGCTAAATGTATTTTTTTGTGAAAATGTTTAATGATGGTGAATCTTGCGATACTTGAACACTGAAATGGCAATGAAAGCAGAAGAAGGTGCATGGTGAGAAATATTTCAGAGATTTGGAAACAGTGTCCTCATCTGTACAACTATGATCGTCATGTCTATGTGAAGGTCTAATTTGAAGTAAAATAGTACTTTTGCTTGTAAAAGTCCCGTCTTTCAAAATAAATATTATGAGGTCACAGTGTGTAGGTAGATTTGTCTCGAATCGCTGGTAGTGACATAGGCAAAATCTGTAACAGAACCTGCAGTGTTGTTTGTCTGCATGTTTGTTATGTATGTTCTTTAGCTAAATATCATGACTCAATTCCCTAAAAACTTAAAACAAAAAACTCCTCTTCAAAACTGATATCAATGTTATTAATATTAGAAGCATAAAGTGTGCTTTGCCATAGGCCATCTTAACTATCTTGAACTAGCTCTAATTCCTACTTTTCCAAAGACGGTTGTGTATAGAGTATTTCCAAAGATGGTTGAGTGTAGAGTACGCAGGACATCAAGGTGATTTTAAAAGAATTAAGCAACTTATCAAGTTGGAACAAATTCTAAAATATGGAATAATTTAACTGAGCAGTTTTCCCCTTGTATTTTAATCAGCTACTTATTGACATTTTTAATTCATTTTTATATTCTGAATATTACTTTTTGCTGGTATTGACTTTTCTGTTGAATAGAGATTTTTAATCTAAAATGAATAAATGTTCATATGCTCGAGTTAATTTATTTCTTGGAGTGTGAATATTAATTAAGTTGAACTGATCCCAAAATATTTGTAACAGACTCTGCAATTTGTTGCCATTGAAGGTGATATTGAATCTTCTTTTAGTATAAATATGCCCTTTCCACACTGAGAATTGCTACATCCAGATTGAGATACAGTATAGTTCTGTCCATGTCTTACTGTGGCAATGACTGATAGAACAGAATTAATGTGTGTTACTGTTTTAAATAGCACAAATGGATTTGTCAAATAAATTTGTGTTTTGACTGTTAAATTGCATTATGAATCAATATAACCAGACTCTTTCTTAAAAAAGTCAGGGTGGATACTATGTATATTATTCAGGGACTGATGAAAGATTAATGGTAACAACATAATTTATTTAGGAATATGTATATGTTAATGAAATACTATATTCCAGTAGGGAAAAAAGAATGATCAATAAATAATGTTGTGAATATTGTTATATAGTTTGGGAATGGGAACAGAATAACTACTTTGTAAGCATTCATTCATTCATTCATTC
>NW_007754614.1:0-211 GCF_000696425.1 Galeopterus variegatus | reverse complement strand
ATTCCTTAATGATTTTATTTTAACTGAGTACCTGCTACATGTCAGTGAGTGTTCATATGTTGTCAAATTTAACCTTAATAAAATGCCGTGAGGTTTTCAGTATTAGTCAAAGTTTAAAATGAAAAAGTTAAATTACTTGTGAAATTAAAAAAAAAAAAACCCTCAGTCATAACACCAATCCTAGTTTTCAGGACCTCAAACCTACTAGTTT
>NW_007754613.1:6174-7907 GCF_000696425.1 Galeopterus variegatus | reverse complement strand
AAAAAAAAAAAGGAAGCAAAAATGGAAAAGAGGCATAATTCTAAGTCATGTGGACTATTATTATGTGCACTGGCACCTTTTTCATAGCAATGTAGACATACCTTCCCTCAAGCGTATTAACATTTCCAAGTGATTGGCTCATATGAAAATAATAAGTTTACTTACCAAAGATGTTAGCAGGAAAGAAGCATAAAAAACTGAGGGATGGGAAAGGTATTTGTACTTTGTTAGGATCTGTGTACCTCTTTCCTTTTTCTGAACTGGATAAAACTTTGGGTTGAATAATATTGGGAAATTTTCTTTAGTTTTATTTATTTTATTTTCTTAGCTCCCACTCATGAGTGAGGACATGTGGTATTTCTCTTTCTATGCCTGGCTTATTTCACTTAACATAATTTTCTCCAAGTTCATCAATGACATAATTTTCTCCAAGTTCATCCATGTTGCTGTGAATGGAAGAATTTCCTGAGTAGGATTCCATTGTGTATATATACCACATTTTCCTCATTCAGTCGTCCCCCCATGGACATTTAGGTTGGTTCCATATATTGGATATTGTAAATAGAGCTGGGATAAACATTAGAGTCCAAGTTTCCCTTTGACATGATGATGTCCATTTTGGGGGGCATATACCCAGTAGTGGGATTGCTGGATAGTACGGCATTTCCATCTGTAGTTGTTTGAAACCTCCATACTGTTTTTCATAGTGGCTGCACTAATTTAGAGTCCCACCAGCAGTGTAGGAGGCTTCCCCTTTCTCCACATTCTTGCCAGCATTTCTTAGGCTCTATCTTTTGGATGATAGTCATTCTAACTGGGGTGAGATGATAATCTCACTGTGGTTTTGATTTACATTTCCCTGATGCTGAGTGATGTTGAGCATTTTTTCACATCTGTTGGCCATTTGTATATCTTCCTTTGAGAAATGCCTGCTTAGCTCCTTTGCCCATTTTTAATTGGGTTACTTGGTTTTTTTTACTGTTAAGTTGTGAGTTCCTTGTATATTCTTGATATTAATCTCTTATTGGATGCATAGCATTTAAATATTTTCTCCCATTCTGTAGGTTGTCTTTTCACTCTGTTAACTGTTTCTTTAGATGTGCAAAAGTTTTTGAGTTCGATATAATCCCATTTGTTTATTTATTTATTTTTTGTTACCTATGCTTTGGGGATCTTATTTATAAAGTCGTTGCCCAGTCCTAAAGTGTTTCCTCTATGTTTTGTTTTCTTTTAGTAATTTTATGGTTTGGGGTCTTAAGTTTAAGTCTTTAATCCATTTTGAGTTGATTTTGCTGTATGGTGAGAGATCTGAGTCTAGCTTCATTTTTCTACATACGGATGTCCAGTTTTCCCAGCACCATTTGTTATTGCAGAGGCGGTCTCTTCCCTGATGTATGCTCTTATTGCCTTTGTCAAAGATCAGTTGGCTGTAAGTATGTGGGTTGATTTCTGGGTTCTCTCTTCTGTTCCATGGTCCGAGTGTCTATTTTTATGTCAGTACCATGTGGTTTAGATTACTATAGATTTGTAGCATAATTTGAAGTCAGGTAGCGTTATGCCTCTGGCTTTATTTATTTATTTATTTATTTATTTATTTATTTGCTCAAGATTGCTTGGGATATTTAGGGTCTTTTATTGCTCCATATGAATCTTAGGATTGTTTTTCTATTTATGTGAAAAATGTCATTGGTAGTTAGATGGGGATTGCATTGAATCTGTAATTGGCTTTGGGT
>NW_007754613.1:0-1033 GCF_000696425.1 Galeopterus variegatus | reverse complement strand
TATTTTTTTATTCTTTTCTTTTTTTGGTCCACCTGGATTATTTCAAAAAGACCATTTTCAAGATCATAAATTCTTTCTTCTCCTTGCTCCAAACTGCTGCTTAAGATCTTGGTTGTGTTTTTTATTTCATTGTATGAATCCTTCAGTTCCATAAGTTCTGCTACATTATTTTTTAAGGTGTTAATCTCTTTGTAAATTTCCTCATTCATATCCTGGATGCTTTTTCTCTTTTCCTTGTGTTGTGCTATTGAGTCTTGACAAATTTCATTGAATTTCCTTAGATTGCTACTCAGAATTCCTTTTCAGTCATTTCAAGGGTTTCCTGCTCTATGGGGTCAGGTACTTGAAAATTATTGCATTCCTTTGGTGGTGTCATATTTTCTTGGGGATTTTTTTTTGTTTTGTTTTGTTTTGTTTTGTATTTCTAGTATCTCTAGATTGATGTCTGGTCATCTGGTATAACAATTGCTTCTTCTATTACTCTGGAGTGGCCTTTGAGGATAGAGACTTCCTCCTGGAGATGTTTTAAATTGACCATTGAGTAGGGTGTTTTAGTACTGGTTCCGAATAGATGCAGTAGTGTAATATCGATGTGTAGTGTAGTACAGTACTCCCACTATATTCAGTGTTGGAGTTCCATGTGAGTGTCTCTGTGGCCTAGGCACTGAGTCACTTAATGGTACCTTGTTGAGGTTAGTGACCTGGTGTCGGCTCATTGAGGACATGGGCAAGCTCTTGAGTTCTTAGGAGAAGCACCTAGGTGCACTGTTGCTCTCTGGCTGCAGTGGGTGATCCTGAGCAGGCTTGTTGGCAGCCCAGCGAGTGTCCTGTGACCCTGATGGGTGCACTGGAACATACTGGAGCTCCTCAGTTTGAATGGGTGACACTGGGTGGGGTTTCATTTTTTGCACAGGCTGAGGCTCCTCTTGGGTCCTTGCTTTCCCTGGTTGAGGGATGGGCTTGTGGTGATTGGGAATTTTCTTTCTTATTCTATTTGGGTATCCTGGGTTTCTGCACTCTTGAGGTTTTCCAC
>NW_007754612.1:0-7907 GCF_000696425.1 Galeopterus variegatus | reverse complement strand
AAGGTGAATGAATCAATTCACACACATACATACACACACACACACTCTCTCACACACACACTCACACACACACAAACAAGCAAACAAACAACAACAACAACAACAAGAAAAAAAAACGGGGGGGGAGAGAGGAAGATATAACAACCACAATTTTTTTTGAAGTTCTTACAACAAGCAAATTCAGGGACACACTTGGGTGGGAGGGGGGAGAGGGAGGAAGGAGGGAGGTTTCGGTGATGGGACACAATAATCAACTACATTGTATATTGACAAAATAAAAATAATAAAAAAAAGTATATGTGAATTAACTACTGTATGGCATAACACACATCACAGACACTAAATATTTGCTGGTTATTATTATTATTATTATTACTATTGAATTATTAAACCAGCTACATCTTACTCATTAGACATTTAAAATTTCTTGTTATGTTGTTCCATGTTCATTTATTAGACTTTTTCTGGTATCATAGGAATGTTACAAAATGGTAAAAATTTTACCAAAGGGAAATGGATTTTAACTCAATTAAATTAATATCCCACAATAGGTGTATTACTCTTTAGAAGTTTAAAGTGTTCTTTCTTGCACTTTCCCAAAAGTGTTCAGGAACAGCAAGTCTATGAAAGATCTCTTACAAAAATGAAGCATGCTTTTTCTGAATTTATGTACCCTGTAGTTTTATTAAAATAATATGAAATAAAAGTAAATTTTCAAAATAGTCTAAATGCTGGATTGTTTATGAAAAGTTTTGCACTATGTTATTAAGTTCATAAACATGATCCAGCTATCCTCTAGTATGTTTGTTAGCATACCTGAAGGTGTTCCTTAATCTCTCCCACAGTAATTAACTTTCTATCTGTATGAAAGTCAGCAACACATAGGTGTTGGAATTTCAATGTCATTGAAGAAACTTCGCCAAATCTTACTGAGGAAATAAAGCTATTTTTGCCACGTTTGAATCTGAATTTATATTTCCTTTAAATAGATATGAAACAGATATATAAGAATGCTTTGGAGTGGAAGATCCCATAAAACCTCCTGATCATAGCATTTAACTCTCTACAAATTTAAACCTAACCCCACCCAAAATCTATAGTTGCACTGTCCCCAAACACTGACAATTTCCATCTCACAACTCATGTTCTTTTCTCTTCGTGCCTAAACATATTTATCTGAAAAATAATGGATATAAGCTATCAAATTGCAAATTTTCTTTATCATTATTTAGAAGACTCTACCCTATTATGCTCCCTGTTTATATCCCTCATGTGGAGTAATATTACTATCTAATTTTATGTGTCAAAAACCTACCAATAAGATAGCTCAAAAATATAATGAAAATAGGATTAAAAGAATTAAAGTGATAAACAAGAATATATTTATTTAATGCAAAATAAATCAGTAAATGGGAATAGAGAAACAAGAACAATACAAGATATATAAAGAAGGAAAATGACTTGTATAAATCAAACTATACAATTAATAAAATTAAAAGCCAATGAATTGGGGAGTGAAATCAGTGAGATGCAAGAATAGAAAGCCCCAGACCTCACTCTCACACAGACAAGGATAACAATATGCAGTCCAAAAAGCTTTTTTGAGAACTCCAGGAACCAATTAGAATGTAGCAGCACACCAGGCAAGCTAAAAGTTAAGAACAGCTGTATTGAAAAAGATTTAAACAAACAAAAAGTATCATTCCAACTACATAAGTTCAATGCACCCTTAAACCAGCACATCTCCATGTAGCCAAAGTTCCAGCTTCTCTCTTGAGTGGGAAAGGTAAGAATGGAATGTATATCTAACATTTCAGGTTTTTAGGAAGGGCTTTCTGACATGAATGGAGAACCAACATACTTTATATTAATGTGAGCCTCTGAGAACAAAAGAGAACTCAACAGCTTGTTTCAGCACCAAAGAAGTTGTAGTGATGCAGACAGAAGCTAGCACAGTTCAATGCAATCAGATAAACCATCCAGCCCATAATTTCTCCCTCAGAAGGCTAAGAGAAGAGTGGAATGTGTGCCTAACATTCAGGCATTCAGGATACTCCAAATGTTAATGGACCTTCAAAACATACAACTTATAAAGACTTAATAACGAAGAAATAAAAAATCTAAAGAGAACTACAACTGGTAGGAAGATTAAATTAGTAAAAACAAAATCTCAAGAAAGAAAATCCCAGGACTAGGTGGCTTCATTGAAAAATTATACAAAAAATTTAATGAAGAATTAATACCAATTCTTCTCAAACTCTTCAAAGCAAACAACAACAAAAATGAAGAGGCGAGAACAATTATAAACTTGTTTTATGAGGCCAATATTATCCTGATATCAAAGCCAGAAAAAATACTGCAAAAAAATGCAGGCCTATATCATTGATGAATAATGATGCAAAACCTCAACAAATACTGGCAAACTCAATTCAACAAGACATTAAAGAGATCATTCACTGATGTCAAGTGGGATTTATCACTGAGATGCAGGATGGTTCAACATACGAAAATCAATCAATATAGTACACCACATAACCAGTTTGAAAGATAATAGTTACATTATTATGTCAATTGATGCAAAAATTATTTGACAAAATTCAACACAGTTTCATTATAAAAAGAGTAAATAAATTGGGAATAGAAGGAACAATTTTAACATAATTGAGGTCATATATGAAAATCCCCAATATAATATTCAAAAGTGAAAAACTGGAAGTTTTTTCTCTAAGATCAGGAACAAGGCAAGGATTCTATTGAACATAGTAAAGAAAGTCCTAGCCAAAGCAGTTAGGTAAGAAAAAGAAATAGAAGTCATCCAACTCAGAAATGAAAAAATAATATTATCTCTGTTTGCAGATGACAAAATCTTATATATAGAAAACCCTAAATATTATACAAAAAAACCCTGTTAGAACTAATTAACTCAGCAAAAGTTGCAAAACAAATATACCAACACATAAATATGTGTTGAATATACATCAACAATGAGTAACCTGAAAATGAAATTGAAAAAAAATATATTTGACAATTAAAAAAATAGGAATAAACTTAACCAAGAATTCAAAATTTGTACACTGAAAACTAAAAAAAAAGGGCTGAAAGAAGTTAAAGAAGATGCAAATAAATGGAAAGATGCCACATGTTCATGGACTGAAAAACTTAATATGGTAAAAATGTCCATATTACCCAAAATGATCTACAGATTTAATGCAATCACTATCAAAATCCCAATGACATTGTTTGCAGAAATATAAAAAAGTCCTAAAATTCACATGAAATATCAAGGACCTGAAACAGCCAAAACAATCCTAAAAGACAAACGAACTGTAAGCCTCACACTCTCAGATTTCAATATGGTACTGGCCTTAATACAGACATAAGACCAATGAAATAGAATAGAAATCCTAGAAATAAATCATCTTGTATATGGTCAAATGATCTTCAACAGGGAAGCATGACTACACTATGGAGAAAGGATACTCTTTTCAACAGATGGTGTTGGGAAAACTATATTTCCACATCCACAATTATAAAGTTGAATGCTTTTATTAAAGCATATACAAAAATCAACCACAAATGGACACCATAACTAAATGTAAGACCTGAAAGTATAGAACACCTAGTACAAAACACAGACCAGAAGTCTCATGACATTGGAATTGGCAATAACTTCTTAATTATGAGACCAAAAGCACAGGCAACAAAAGCAAAAGTAGACAAATTGGCCTATATAAGACTTTTTTTAAAATTTTATTTTATTTTATCAATATACGATGTGGTTGATTATTGTAGCCAGTTATTGAAACCTCCCTCCCTCCTCTCTCTCCCCCTCCCTCCCAACAACCTCATATCTGTTCGTTTGTTGTATCAACTTCAAGGAATTGTAATTGTTGTGTATTTTCCCTCCCCACCCCCAGTTTATTTGTATATTCATTTATTCATTTTTAGCTCCCACAAATAAGTGAGGAGATGTGATATTGCTCTTTCTGTGCCTGACTCGTTTCACTTAATATAATTCTCTCTAGGTCCATCCATGTTGTTGCAAATGGCAGTATTCATTCTTTTTTATAGCAGAGTAGTATTCCATTGTGTAGATATACCACATTTTCCATAACCCCTCATCTGATGATGGACATTTGGGCTGGTTCCAACTCTAAGCTATTGCAAAAAGTGCTGCAATGAACATTGGAGAACAAGGATACCTTTGATTACATCAGACTTTAAATATTCTGTGCATCAAAGGAAATAATCAACAGAGTGAAAAGGCAACTTGTGGAATGGGATAAAATATTTGCAAACCACATATCTCATAAGGGGTTAATATCCAGACTATATAAAGAATTCATACAACTCAACAATAATAACAAAAAAAACAATATGACTAAAAAATTATCAAAAGCCTTGATTATAGATTTCTCCAATGAAGACATGCAAATAGTTAACAATCATATGAACAGATCAATATCACTAATTATCACAGAAATGCAAATCAAAGCCACAATGAGATACTACCTCACACCTATTTGGATAACTATTATCAAAAAGACAAATTATAACAGGCATTGGTGAGGATGTAAAGAAAAGGAAACCCTTGTACATTGCTGGTAGGAATGTAAATTTGTAACAGTGATTATGGAAAACAGTATGGAGGCTTCTCAAAAAATTAAAAATAGAACTGTCATGTAATCCAGAAATCTTTCTTTCGGGTATATATCAAAAGTAAATAAAATCCAGGACATCCAAAATAAATGAAATCATTGTCTCAAAGAGATATCTGAACTCCCATGTTTATTGTAACAATATTCACAAATGTTAAGATATGGAATTATCTCTCTCCACCCCCCACACAAATATATGCATATAAGGGAATATTATGTGGCCTTAAAAAAGTAATTAATGCTGTTATATGCTACAACATGGATGAATCTAGAGGGCATTATGCAAAATGGAATAAGACAGGTAGAAGAAGACAAATCCTGTGTGATTCCACTTATATGAAGTACCTAAAGTACTCAGACTCATAGAAACAGAAAATGGAATGTGGTTATCAGTGGCTGGGAGGAGGGAGAAATGGGAAGTTATTGTTCAATAGATGTTTCAGTTTTATAAGATGAAAAAGCTCTAGAGATCTGTTGCACAAAAACATGCATAAAATTAACATTATGGTACGGTATACTTAAAATGGTTAAGATGATATCTTAATCCTTTTGTACAGCTGTAATAAAATATATGAGACTGGATAATGTATAAAGAACAGAAATTTATTTCTCATAATTCTAGAGGCTGGAAAGTACAAGATTAAGGTACTGGCAAGTTTAGTGTCTGGTGAGGACCCAGTCTCTGCTTTCAAAATGGTATCTTGTTGCTGAATCTTCCAGAAAGGACAAACATTGTGTCCTCACATGTCAAAAAAAATTAAAGGTCAAAAAGGACCTAACTCATTCTCTTCAGCCTTTATATAAATGCATTAATCCCATCCATGAGGATTCATCTATCATGTACCAATCACTTCCCAAAGGCCCCATTTCTTAATAATGTTGCATTGGGGATTAAGTTTTAACATAAATTTTGGAGGGGTCATAAACATTCAAACCATAGTAGATTGTGAATGTATGTTATATATATTTTTAACTTCGATTAAAGAAGTCATTGGATTAAGAAATCTGATCAAGAAGTAGAGATTGTCACACTGTGTAAAAATCAAGATCGAACTATATGTTATCCATAGGAGACAAGTTTTAGATTCAATAATACAGATAGGTTAAAAAAATATGGGAAAGGTGTATCATGCAAATGAGTATATCATGCAAATACTGTAACAAAACTGGAGTAACTGTTCTAAAAGCACACAGAATATACTTTGAAACAAAAATGGTTCCTGGAGATAAAAAGGTAAATTTTACAAGAATAAATAGGTCAATCAACCTTTGGAAGATATAACAACTATAAATATATATGTATCTAATTTCAAAGTCCCAATATACATGATATGAAAAGTGACAGGATTGTAGAGAGAAATACACAAGTCAATGATCATATTTTGAGATTTCAGTACTCCACTTTCAATAATTAGTGAAACAACTAAGCATAAGCTCAATAAGTAATAAAAGACATGGACAATGTTATAAATCAAATATGAATAACAGATATCATTAGAACTCTGGACCCATTAGTAATAAAGTTCATATTCTTCTCAAGTGTATGTGAAGCATTCTTTATAATAAACTGTATGATTAGCTAACATAAGCCTCAATAAATTCTAAAAATTTAAGATAATAAAGAATATACTCCCTAATGACATTTGAGTGATATTAGAAATCCAACAGAAAAAAAAAAAATCGGAAAATTCATAAATATGTGAAAATTATACAACACATTCCTAAATAACAAATAGATCAAAGAAAAAAGCGTAATAGTAAATACAAAATATATTAAGATGAATACAAATGAAGTTTTAAAGTGCTAAAGTAGATACTAAACGGGAAATTTATAGTTGTAAATGCCCATGTTAAAAAGAAAAAGTTCTCATATTTAAAAGACCAAGAATCACAAATGCTGGTGAGGATGTGGGGAAAGGGGAACTCTTCTACACTGTTGATGGAACTGTAAATTAATGCAGCCATTATGGAAAACAGTAAGAAGGTTCCTCAAACAACTACAAATAGAACTCCCATATGATCCAGCAGTCTCACTACTGGGATATATCCAAAGGAATGGAAATCATCATGTCAAAGGGACACCTGCACTCCCATTTTCATGGCAGTTCTATTTACACTGGCCAAGCTATGTAACCAACCTAAATATCCATTGATGGATGACTGGATAAGGAAAACGTGGTATATATACACAGTCGAATACTACTCAACCATAAATAAGAATGAAATTCAGCCATTTGCAGCAACATGGATGAGTCTGGAGAAAATTATATTCAGTGAAATAAGCCAGAAAAAGAAAGAGAAATACCACATGTTCTCACTTATAACTGGGTGCTAAGAAAGAAAGAAAGACAGAAGGAAAGAGAGAGAGAGAGAGAGAGAGAGAGAGAGAGAGAGAGAGAGAGAGAGAGAGAGAAAGAAAGGAAAGACTACAACAATATGTTGAATTTATGGAAGAAGAGAACAAACCTAATGATACTAGAGATGGAGGAGAGGGAGGGATGGGGTTTGGGAAGTGATAGGTTGGGTAAAAGGCATAAAGAAAAATCACAATTTGTAATAATGAATATGTTAATAATAAATTTAAAAATTAAACAATAGAAGTAAAAATAAAAACAAAAAGTTTTCTTACCAATAACATAATTCTACATTAAGACACTGGAAAAAGAGGAGCAAACCCTAACAAAAGCAAACAGAAGGAAGGAGAACAATAGAGGAAAAAAGAAAAGAAAGAATAGAAATCATGATAGAAAAATGTTTTAAAGTTTGCCCTTGAAAAAAATTATTTAAATAGAAAAATATTTTGGTAGACTGATCAAAAGGAAAAAGAGCTAAGACTCAAATTACTAAGATCACCTATGAAAGTGAGAGATTACAATCACATTTACAGAAATAAAAAGGTTTTTAAAAGAATCACTACAAACAACATTATTCCAAAAATTGGGCATCTTAAGGTTCTAAGATGGCGACGGGTCTGGAGCGGCCGTGACAGGAGACAGCGCGATCCTGTGAGCCGTGCACTGTGATACCAGTATTGATTGCATTTCCAAGAGCAACAAAAGGCGAATAATTCTTTCAACAATGATCCTACATCGACAAACAAGCGGCAGCAGGTTCGAGGTTTTGGGGATGACAAAGAGGAGGACTCCTGAGAGCGCCCAAGCCCGGCTGCAGGAAAGAGCGATCAGCCAAGACAACAAAGGCCAGGAAAGCCAGCAAAGGACTGCGCAGAGGTGGAGTGAAGCGTGCCAG
>NW_007754611.1:6803-7908 GCF_000696425.1 Galeopterus variegatus | reverse complement strand
TCAGGGGAAAAGGGTGACAGTGAGGTATGCAAAGGTTTCCTTGTAGGGTAATAAAATGTTCTAAAATTGATTGTTATGATGGTTTTACAACTCTGTTGAATATACTAAAAGCCACTGAATTATACACTTTAATTGGGTAAACTGAATGGTATATGAATCATATCACAATAGTTTTTTTTTGTTTGTTTTTAAAGATAATTGACTGTCTAAAGCAGGGGTCAGCAAGCTGTGGCCTACAGGTCAAATCCAGACCACCATGTTTTTACAAATAAAGTTTCATTGGAATATAGTTACACTCATTAATTTATGTATTGTCTATAGCTGTTTCTGTGCTATGACAACAGAGCGGAGTAGTTTTGACAGAGACCCTATTGCCTTTAAAGTCTAAAATATTTACTATCTGCTGTATACATTAAAAGTTTGCTAATCTCTGGCATAAAACAAAAATAGGAATTATGGGGTTTATAATATATAAGTGGGAAATATATGACAATAATAGCAGAGAGGATGGAAGAAGGAAATGAAAGTGTNCAATGTACAGAATGGGAGAAACTATTCACCAATCCTATAGCTGATAAGAGGCTTGTACCTAGAATATATGAAGAACTCTTATAACTCAACAAAAGACAAATATCATAATATTAAAATAGACAAAAAAACTCAACAGACATTTCTAAAAGAAGCCATGCAAATGGCCAGTAAGCACATGAAAAGATACACAACATCATTAATTGCAGGAAAATGCAAATTAAAACCACAATGAGAAACAATTTCACACCCACTAGGACAGCTGCAATCAAAGACAAATTAACAAGTGCTGGCAAAGATGTAGAGAAATTGAAACCCTTGTACACTTGATAATAGAAATAAATGAAATACTAATACATATAAACACAGATGAACCTTGAAAACATTATGATAAGTGAAAGAAACCAGTATCAAAGGATCATATACTGTATGAATCCATTTCCTATATAAGAAATGTCCAGAATAGGCAAATTCATAGAGACAGAAAATAGACTGGTTGCCAAGAATTGGGGTGTATCAGGGGAAAAGGGTGACAGTGAGGTATGCAAAGGTTTCCTTGTAGGGTAATAAAATGTTC
>NW_007754611.1:2193-6400 GCF_000696425.1 Galeopterus variegatus | reverse complement strand
CACCATGTTTTTACAAATAAAGTTTCATTGGAATATAGTTACACTCATTAATTTATGTATTGTCTATAGCTGTTTCTGTGCTATGACAACAGAGCGGAGTAGTTTTGACAGAGACCCTATTGCCTTTAAAGTCTAAAATATGTACTATCCGCTGTATACATTAAAAGTTTGCTAATCTCTGGCATAAAACAAAAATAGGAATTATGGGGTTTATAACATATAAGTGGGAAATATATGACAATAATAGCAGAGAGGATGGAAGAAGGAAATGAAAGTGTATTATTATAAGATTCAATCAAGTGGCATATTATTTGTGATAATTTAAAGCTTCATGTTATACACACTAAAGCAACCACTTTAAAAAAAGCCACTAGAGGAGGTGCAAGAAATCCTGTACCATCACAAAACAGATGTTCTGCTACCACTGGGGAAGGAGAAGGAAACTCGTTCCATCCAAGACCATACACACATATGTGGCAGAGTTTGGCTGTCATGGAAAGAGAGGTAAATATGTTGAAAAAAGAGACCCCTGAGGTCCAGGATTATAGGGTATGCCTAAGTCTGAGGCTGGGTCAAATTAACAAATACTCCCCTGCCCTCACCACAAACCTAGCACTTAATAACAAGCAATTGTAGTCTATAGCTTGTAGAGGGGCAAGAACATGAAGAGTTTCTGTGGCACATGCATACAGGGACTACTGAAAGGACAAGATATGACCAACTAATGGCCTGACAGATGAGGCATGCCTATTTCCAGTCACAAGTGCTATTACCTCAATATCTACTGCTCTTTACTCACAATGTCCAGCATGGTGCTAAAAAATTTCAAGACACACACAAAAAAGAAAAAGAACTCATGGAGAAAGCAGTCAATAAAAGCAGATTAAGAAGTTGGTCCAGTTATTGTAAGAATCATAAATGTGAATATGTTAAAGGATCTATGGAAAAGGTGGATAAAGCACATGAATCAATGGGAAATTTCAGTAGAGAAATGTGAAATATAAAGATAGCAATGAAGAATTCTTCCAACTGACCCATCAGCAGACTGGACACAGCTGGAGAAAGAACTTGAAGAGAGGTCAATAAAAATATTCTGAAAACAATCATAGATCATCAGTTTAGTCTTTAAAAACAAGCTTCTGAAACAAGAAGTCAGAGTACCAGGTTCAACTCCCATCTTCATATTTACTGGTTCTGTGACCATCAAGTTGCTTAACTTCTTTGTTCCTCAATTTAGCTATCACTTAAACAGGGTAACACAGGTTGAGTATCCCATACCTGAAATGCTTGGAACCAGAAGTGCATCAAATTTCAGATTTGAAAATATTAGCTTTATACTTACTGGTTTAGCATCACTAATTTGAAAATCTGAAATCTGAAATACTCCAATGAACATTCCTTTGAGCATCATGTTGGTGCTCAAAAAGTTTCAGATTTTGAAGCATTTCAGATTTCAGATTTTCAAATTAGTATACTCAACCTGTAGTATAAAAATATCATAATTGTTATAATAATTTAGTTAATATATGTGAAACATTTATCACAGCACTTGTCACATTAAGCCACATCAATATTCCTAATATTAATATTACTATTAACAATAAATTACAGGGCCGGCCCATGGCTCACTTGGGAGAGTGTGGTGCTGATAACGCCAAGGCCATGGGTTCNCAAGGGTTAAGATCCCCTTACTGGTCATCTTTAAAAAATAAATAAATAAATAAATAAATAATAATAACAATAATAAATTACTATGTAAATTATTAATAATTATTGTTATTGGTACCTTAAAATATCTGGTGTTCCCAAGCATGACCCATAGCTCTGAACATTTGGCTAGATGCTTGAGCTTTCATCAACTGGAGTGGCTACAAACAAAAGTCAAAAACATTCCTCACGCAATTAAAAAAAACACAGTTTTAAAATTTCCTCATAATTTGGAAGAATTATAGAATTAGAAACTTAAGTCAAAACACATTACTCACCCACAACAAAAAGCACAATAATTTATAAATCTCTCCCAAATCATTACAAAATATTTTGGAAAATGTCAAATTTTGTCACAAATCTTGTACTCGTATATTTCATTCAAATACAGATGTATTAGAAAATTTAAGTGCAGATAGTACTTTAACCATCTCATCTGATACCTAACTCAAAGCAGAATGAGAATGAGTAAATAAACCAAAAACTGGATGAGAAAATTCATACCTGAGGACAAAGTAAGGGGCATGCTGTTCATGCAATTCTCTCAGATTTGATATTTTAACATAGTTAGCTCAAAGCTACATACTTGGACTATAATAGCTATTAACACTGAAACTAATGATTTAACTTTATTATACTTTGAAGTATGAAAGAACTATCTGAAGAATTTATCTCTACTGTGTTATAAACCTACTAATAAAGACATTGTCTATAACTTTGTAGCTATTAACACTGAAACTAATGATTTAACTTTATTATACTTTGAAGTATGAAAGAACTATTTGAAGAATTTATCTCTACTGTGTTATAAACCTACTAATAAAGACATTGTCTATAACTTTGTTTTCTATCCTCTGATAAAGGACTAATATGGTAACATACTGTTAAAATTTGGTTTCGGAAACATCATATTTTTATTCTGATAAAACAGTATGGTTGTGTTGACTTTATAGAATCTAGTAACTAAATTTAAAAGTCAATTTTGGTAACTACATTGGTCTAGATATTTAATAGATTCATTTTTTCTTCTTCATATATGGTTTTTAACATTTTTATCTCCTAATGTAAATGTTTTATTGTATATATGACTTTTACTTTAAATGACCATAAATCAGTTTTAGAAGGTAAGGTATTCATTCTAAATAAATATAAATAAATAAATATTTACTGATTTATTGATTTATACATATATTTAGTATAATACTATGTCATGGGTTGAACTGTGTCTGTCTCTCTGATCCCTCACAAAATTCGTATGCTGAAATCCTAATCCCCAGCACCTCAGAATGTGACCTTATATAATGCGCAGATATAATTGGTTAAGATTAGGTCATTTAGGTGGGCCCTAATCCAATATGACTGGCATCCTTATAAAAAAGGGAAATTTGGAGGAAGACATGCACACAGGAGACCACCACATGAAGATAAGGCAGAGATGGGGTGATGATTCTACAAGCCAAGGAATGTTTTTGCTATTTAATCAAATGTGGTTATACCTGAAAAACTACTCCCTCTTCTGAGATGGAAAAACATTGTGCTCTCTAAAAGCACTGCAATATGAGATCTTTACCCTTAAACCTGATATTAAAATTTGAAACATATTTAGCTGCAAATACATAAACTCAGGTGGAAAACAGTCTAGTTCTAGTTCTCTGTTCACCTATCATATGTAAAAATACTGCTCATGAGGAATGTTAATTTTATTGCTCATCTTCAATATTAACAATTGCTTCTGATTATGAATTATCATTTAATCCACCTGGCATAAATTTCCTTCAAAAATAAAGGTAGCATAGAGGAAATGTAAGGTTATATCATTTAAACACCAAATGTAACTGAGATAAATCATGACAAGGAAAAACTAGCTGCTAAAGTCAACATACTTGTTTTAGGCTCCTCTTTAATCACTGCTAATTTTAATCACTGCTAATTTCTCTAAAATGTATTTTTAAACTTTTTTAAGTGACTACTTTCTAAAGATATTCTAATATGGAAAACTTCTTAGGGTATAAAGGAGAAATCTGAACACTAAAGCAAAATAGAATAAATGTGAAAGGAACATATGGCAGAATAACATTTTGAAAAGCCTTTTATTTAACATCTACTGGAGGCAAAAACAAAGTAAGAAAAAGAACCAATAATCAAGAAAGACATGAGAGACATATCAACTAAACACTATGCGTGGATCTTGTTTGGATTCCGATATATAAAACCAAATGTAAAAAGAATTTATGAGACAAGGAGGGACATCTGAACACTTACTAACTGGACATTCGATATTAATGAATCATTAATGTTTATAGGTTTGGGGTTATTTTAAAAAGGGGAGCTCATATCTTTTAGAGAATCATACTGAAGTAGTTATGGAAGAAATTATATATTATATCTGCTTGAAAACAATCCAATGATAGAACAAGGATATCAGATGAAATGAAACAAGCCGTGTGTTCATAAATGTTAAAGCTCAGTGATGGGGAGCAAGATGGCGACGGGTCTGGAG
>NW_007754611.1:0-1153 GCF_000696425.1 Galeopterus variegatus | reverse complement strand
ACAAAGGCCAGGAAAGATGGCAGCGGTGACTCAGAGACGGAGAGGAAGGTGCGGGACCGGCCCAGCTCTGGGAACTTTGTGAGTGACCCCCAGCCCAGCCCTGCTTGGGGGGCAAAGGCCTGCCCAGCCCCCGCTTACCACACCAGGCTAGGCGCCTTCATCAGTGCTGCCTCCATTTTCTCCGGGGGCAGGGGGGGAGCGGAGCCGGCCAGCTCAGATCGGGCAAGCCAGCCATCTTCGCTTGGCGTGGCTCCTCACTGAGCCGTGCCACTTGTGTGCCTCAGCACGGGGCCCCCCGGGGCCTGTGGACCGGCCACCAATCCCACTCCACCCGTGGGTCTCTGGCAGGGCTGGTGGCGTGGGGAGCTCCCGGCCAGCATCGGGAGGGCAGGGAAGAGGATCCCAGCCAGACTGTCACTCCACCACACCTGGGGCTTCTTGGGCTTCGGCCCCAGGTAAACTCCCTGCTTCCAGGAGGCAGATACCATCTCTGTGGCCTTCAGTTCGGAAAAACCCCAGACTGATTTCTGGTTGGGAGAGGGGGGACCGGGGTGCCCCCGAGCCCGCTTGATCCTGCCGGAGAGCTGACAGCCTGAGGGCGCCAAGCCAGCTCATGCTGGGGGGATTCAAAGAGGAACTGTGTGCTGTGGGATCCTCCCCCGGGGGCTCGCGCCCTGGTGTGGGAGATAACTCAACCACACAGGGGGCCGCAACACGAGGGGAAGGTAGGAGGCCCAGAGAGGACCTTGACCAGGGCCGCAGGAACGCCCACAGTGTCCGTGGCGGAGGCCTGAGACCCCTTCAGGGCAGGCGGGGCTGAGAGACGAGGATGGCAGAGGACACGCCCCAGCCCTGTACTGAGCGCACAGAGAGGGGAGGGGTCTGGCCAAGGAGGAGGAGTCTCAGAAAAAAAGACGCACCCTCCGGGAGGCCCCATCGTGTACACACAGAGAGGGGAAACGCCCAGATAGCGAGGCGGAGACTTTCGGATCTCACACACCCTGTCGGGCCGGCAGGACAGGATCCAGCTGCCAGGGCCAAAACTCAAGGGCCAGAGAGAACTCCCAGAGCGGACCAGAGAGGAAACTTCAAGGTAAGGCCCAAGTCCCAAGGCAAACACACATATAGAACACTAAGGGCCATCTGAGCAGTC
>NW_007754610.1:5677-7908 GCF_000696425.1 Galeopterus variegatus | reverse complement strand
GGGCTTGAAACGTTCAGAGCAGTTCTTTCTCTCATTGTGGTTTCTCCTGCCTTCACACACCCTGTAGGTCTCTCCTCCTCTTCCCTTGAGCTCTAGCAGCCCCAACTTGGCTGTCATTGCTTTTTTTATAATGGTAACTTGGTTGATTAGTGGGAGAAAGTGATGTTGGGGACCATCTATTCCACCATCTTGACTGGAAGTTGGCAGCTTGTGTTTAAAATTAAAGTCCAGCTGTAAAGCATGGCATTTACCTAAAGTGGTTTTTAAAAGTAACCAATATAGTAACACAAAGCCCAGTGGGTCAGGACCATGTGGACATCGGCTCATTTCTCTGAAACTGCCTGGTGTCAGAGATGCCTGTTTAATGGACACAATGAAGGGGGTCCCCTGGCAGTGACACTCTACTCTTCTGTAGGAGGTCCAGGGTCCTTTGTATGTATTCCTATCCTCAAATAGCATTTGCTTTTGACCCATGGTGTTTCCATATTCCATGAAGAAAAATTTTTAAATATGGATAAAAGTACTTCAAAAGTATCCAGAGAGTTTCCAGAAGATTTCATACACACACACACACACACACACAAACACACACACAATGTTTTAGTTGGGATCTTTCAGGTCAATACATTTAAACTGCATCATTATTTAAAGTTGTTGCTTGCTGGTCTGCCGAATGAATGTTTAGTAATTGTATAGTCTTTCCTCATTAGACCAAGGTTTTCAAGCATACATCTTTGCGTACCTGTTTATTTATTTGTTTAGGATAAATTACTGAATTGCAACCATTAAACCAAGAGGCATACATATTTTTAATGCTTTTGTTATGTGTTTCCAAATCACCCTCAGAAAGAAAGTTACTAATTCACACTTCCACTAGCTCTACATGAAAGATCCTATTTGACGTTTTTGATGTTGTTACTTTTGCTGACTTTATAAAGTATTGTTTTTCTTAGCTTTTGTTTCTTTCACTACTGAACTTGAAGATTTTTTTTCCATATTCATTGGCCATTTATATTTTTTTCCTTCAAGTCTTTATTACTTTTCAGTGAGGCCTAACCTGACCACCCTATTTAAAATTGCAAACCACCCTGACCCTGACATTCCTGATATCCCTTTACCCTATTCTGCTGTATCTTTTTTCACATGGTAATTATCACTTCTAACACAATATAAAATTTTCTTATTTATTAATAAGTACCTGCTCCCCAGCCAAGTTCTGGGAAGTGGAGGGGACTCAGAGCACATCTCATATACAACCTCCTCCTTTGCTTAGATAAAAGACAAGACGAGCTCTTATTTCTCTGGAGCTGCATCTCCTGACCTTAGATGACTGGAGATAGCTATCTGACCCGGACTTAAAGATTATACCCAAACTGAATGGAAAGTTTGGAAAATTATCTCATTTCATAATTTTTTATTCACGTATATGTGTATTGATACACATACATATTAACATGTATTTATGAATATAGTTTTATGTGTGTGTTTTAACATTTTAAAGTTTCTGAAACTGGGTTATGTTTTATACTCAATGTGTACATTACACATGCTTGGCTTATTTTCCTGAAAAACTGTTATTAAATTCATTGTTCATGTCTAGTTCATTACACTGTATCTTAAAATTAGGAAAATATAGAAAGTGAACCTTAGTACCACTGTCAGTGTTTAGATCACAACTCTAGACCTTTTGAAAGATTGTTACAATCAGAATATGCTTTGCTTAAATTCCTCAAAGGAGCATTCAGCATTCTTATTCTTAATGTTTAGTTTATCTTTTTACTTATTACAGAACAAAGTCACCCAACAAATATTTATAGAGTGCCTACTATATATTAGGCACTTTTCTAGGTACTTAGGATACATTAGACTACAGCTGGGTTGGCAAACTTTTTCTATCAAGAACCAGATAATAAACATTCAGGCTTTGCCAGCCAATATGTAAAATCAAGGGTATTATGTTCCCACAATTTTCTTATTGATTAAATTCATAATAAGATAACAATAATCAGTATTAAAGTTGGTTTTCTCTATCATCAAAATTTAAATGTTCATTAGTTAATGCTGATCTGTAATAAGAATTTACATATTTCATCCTTAAAAATTTTCTTCCATGCAGATAGGTACTGCCTAATACCAATATTTATGCATGAACTTTTTATTTTAATTGAGCATATTCATTGTTTGGAAGGCATTTTTAGAATCAGGTTCTTGTCTTAATATTTGCCTTTTAG
>NW_007754610.1:0-788 GCF_000696425.1 Galeopterus variegatus | reverse complement strand
GCCTAGAGAGGGAGGCGGGGGACACACACCTGCTGAGTCAATCTGCAGCAGGAGGAAACCTGGGGGCAGGTGCAGGGGGCAGGGCCTGCAGCTGCCTGGCATGGCTAAGTGCTCTCTCTGAGTCTTCTAGTATTTAAACTTAACACTGAGACCAGTTTTTCTTTTCTCCCCAGACCTGCTGACTACCATCACCTACTTTCCCCGAGCCAAAGAGTAACTTTAGCTTATGTGACTGACCCCCAGCTGGGGAGGCAAAGACAAGCTTCCTTAGGAACTAGAGTAGTTAGTTTATGGAGCCAAGAGGCAGCCAGGCCCCGTGTTTAAGGGCGGGGAGCCCCCATTCCCTGCCATATGGTCTTTCTGTCTTTTCTTCAATGGGGCCAGTTCAACACCGGGCCTGACTCCTCCCATAGCATTGCCCAGTTTGTTTAAACACTTACCGCTATATATAAAGTTTGTGGATAGAAAAAAATACTAGAAGAAATACTCAAACATGTGCTTGTTTCTGGATGATACGACATGAAGATGTTAATTTTTTTCTTCATGCTCTTCTGTGTTTTCCAATTTTTTTTTTTTTTACAATGAATAAGCATTACTTTGGAGAGCAGAAAAAAAAATTGATGTTGCTTAAACAAAACAAAAAACACGAGTGAAGAGAAATCTGGATGAGGAGGCAGGAAGGTGGAACTGAAGACCAAAACCCAATCTCAGAAAGCCCGAACGCCTTGACCACGCTGCGGCCCTACCTCCGGCGGCCCAGGTCGGCCGCCCGCGCGCCCCGCACCTCG